>NC_057814.1:289200769-289210424 GCF_018294505.1 Triticum aestivum | reverse complement strand
CCTCCCTTCGGGTCGCCGCCCCTCTTCCTCCATCGCCGGCGGCGGCCCGAGCCGGCGAGCTCCTGTAGCCGACGAAGCCCGATCCGATCTGGATCTCTTCCTCTGTACGTTGACTTTTTCCCCCGAGCCCCCTCTTTTTCTTCCAAGTCATGGAACTTTCTCAACATCTTGCCATGTTCGTAGCTCTATAACTCCGTGCATGTAGCTCCGATTCGCGCGTGTAGTATGTCAAATTGTTCGCCTCGTGATGCTCTTCATTTTGCTCAATTGCACCATGTTCATTAGAGGTCATCTTGATGCCCAAATCTTCGTTGGAAGAGGGCTAGTTGCTGTTATTCTCTGGTTCTTATCAGAACTTGGAGATTTGTTATTTTTGTATCATTAAATCTGTGAATATTTTGAGCATGAGCTCTACAAGTGTTTTGAAGTATGCCATGCCATATTTCCAGTGGTGTAGTCCATGTATTTTTGTGATATTCGTGGTGACTAGCACAAGCATGCAAAGTAGGCCCCGTAATATTTATGATTTCTGGAACTTAGTGATTCCTCTAAGTCCTTGTCTGGTGTAATTTTGTTGCCATGTAAAGTTGATGCTATAGAGAGATCCATGCATATTTTGGAGATATTCAGTAAGGATGTTTTGTAGATATAGTTGTAATTGATCCATTCCTGCAATTGTTTGCAATTATGGAGTGCCACAGCATGACTCAATCTTGCTCTACTTTTGCCATAAAATATTTCTGGCAGACTCTTAACATGATATTCATTTTTGCCAAGCTTATTGTAGTTGATCCATACATGCTATGTATTTGTTCTTGCCAGGGTTAGCTTCGTAAACATGCCATCTTGCTGTAGGTATGGTTGGTTTCTCATTCATTGCTCTGTAGTGAGTGCATCAAGCTCACAAAGAGGCCTACCTAATAATATTTGGCTCACAAAGAGTGCATCAAGCTCATAAAGCTCTGAAACCTGATAACGAAACTTGCTATGTTTACATGCTTGCCACCATATCTTCTGGTCCTTTTTGGCTTATGGTCAGTAAGGGACTTTTGTCATGTGCCTTTAGTATAACACTTCCATGCCTTGTTTTGCTATGTTAAGTTCCTTTAGCATGTTGATTTCGTGCTCTGAACATTGCTACCTGATGCTGATTTCTGCCATGTCCAGTTTTTCACCAAGTCTGTGAACCTGTAATCTTTTGCACTTTTGCCATGCTTGTTTGAGCTTGATATGTTGTGAATTAGCAGTAGCTCAGTGTTCATCTTTTGTCAAGCATCTCCTGTAATTACTTCCATGTGCTTTGTGGCCATGTTGGGGTGCTGCAGCATTGTTACTTGTTGCATTTTAAGTGCTATGATGCTGTTAATCGCAGATTCGTGTCATTCTTGTTTTGCTTGCCATTTGCGAACCGTGCATCCGATTCCGGTGATCTTTATATCGATTTCGACCGAAATCATCTCCTCTTTCCAGTGGCATGCTTGGTTTGCCAAGTTACTGCCATGTTCATCATTTTCCTTCCGGAGCACGCATATGCATCGCATATCATATCTTGCATATCATACATGTTTTGCATCATGTTGCTTGCGCATTTCTCGTTGTTGATTGTGGTTCCGTTTGTTTGTGTTCTTGTCTTGGGTAGAGCCGGGAGACGAGTTCGTGAACGAGGAACCTGTCGAGTACGCTTACGAGGATCAAGCTTTCGACAACTCTGAGAATCTTGCAGGCAAGATGACCACCCCTCGAAATCACTTCTATCTTTGCTTTGCTAGTTGTTCGCTCTATTGCCATGCTCCGCTACCTATCACTTGCTATATCATGTCTCCCATTTTAGCCATGTCAGCCCCTAACCATCCTTTCCTAGCAAACCGTTGTTTGGCTATGTTACCGCTTTTGCTCAGCCCCTCTTATAGCGTTGCTAGTTGCAGGTGAAGTTGAAGTTTGTTCCATGTCGGAACATGGATATGTTGGGATATCACAATATCTCTTATTTAATTAATGCATATATATATTTGGTAAAGGGTGGAAGGCTCGGCCTTATGCCTGGTGTTTTGTTCCACTCTTGCCGTCCTAGTTACTGTTATACCGGGATTATGTTCCTTGAGTTTGCGTTCCTTCCACGGTCGGGTGATTTATGGGACCCCCTTGAAAGTTCGCCTTGAATAAAACTCCTCCAGCAAGGCCCAACTTTGGTTTTACCATTCGCCGCCTAAGCCTTTTTCCCCCGGGTTTTCGCGAGCCCGAGGGTCATCTTATTTTAACCCCCGGACCAGTGTTCCTTCGAATGCTGGCCCATACTGGGCGATGTCCGGTGCCCCCTGGGCAACCAGGGTCTATGCCAACCCGACGTCTTGCCCATCCGGTGTGCCCTGAGAACGAGATATGTGCAGCTCCTATCGGGATTTGTCGGCACATTCGGGCGGCTTTGCTGGTCTTGTTTTACCATTGTCGAGATGTCTTATAAACCGGGATTCCGAGACTGATCGGGTCTTTCCGGGAGAAGGTTTATCCTTCATTGACCGTGAGAGCTTATGATGGGCTAAGTTGGGACACCCCTGCAGAGTATTATCTTTCGAAAGCCGTGCCCGCGGTTATGAGGCAGATGGGAATTTGTTAATGTCCGGATGTAGATAACTTGTCACATGACCCAATTAAAATACATCAACTGCGTGTGTAGCCGTGATGGTCTCTTCTCGGCGGAGTCCGGGAAGTGAACACGGTCTGAGTTATGCATGACGTAAGTAGGTGTTCAGGACCTCTTCTTGGTCATTGCTAGATGACGTCCGTTCCATTGATTCTCTTCTCGTTCTCATTTGCGCAAGTTAGCCACCATATATGCTTTTGCCGCTGCAGCTCCACCTCATTACACCATCCTTTCCTACAAGCTTAAATAGTCTTGATCTCGCGGGTGTGAGATTGCTCAGTCCCCGTGACTCACAGATTCTACCAAAACAGTTGCAGGTGCCGACGATGCCAGTGCAGATGATGGCGTCAATATCAAGTGGGAGTTCGACGAGGAACGTGGTCGTTACTATGTGTCCTTTCCTGATGATCAGTAGTGGAGCCCAGTTGGGACGATCGGGGATCTAGCATTTGGGGTTGTCTTATTTTCATCTGGATTTTGACTGTAGCCGGTCTATATGCTTGTATTTTGGATGATGTATGATGATATTTATGTATTGTGTGAAGTGGCGATTGTAAGCCAACTCTTTATCCCATTCTTGTTCATTACATGGGATTATGTGAAGATGACCCTTCTTGCGACAAAACCACTATGCGGTTATGCCTCTAAGTCGTGCCTCGACACGTGGGAGATATAGCCGCATCGTGGGCGTTACAAGTTGGTAATCAGAGCCATCCCCGACTTAGGAGCCCCCTGCTTGATCGAATCGCTGGCGTTGTTGAGTCTAGAACAAAAATGTTTTGATTCTTAGGATTATATATATCGGAGAGTAGGATTCTTTTTACTCCTCAGTCCCTTCATCGCTCTGGTGAGGTCTCCTGATGTAGAAGTTTTGACTATTCACTCCTCAAATTTCACTAAATTTTTTTTTAGGATCACGCGGGTATCTTGGAATCGTTCCGATGGTTTTGTGACGAGAACATTGTTCTTGGTGCCTCCTGTCATTTAGGGGTTGTGGCAGTGTCCCGGGGAGTTGAGCTCCGAGGTGTTGTCGTCACAATTTTATCGTTGCAGTTCTGGAATACCTGAGTTTCGCCGACATCGAAATCTCTTTTATGCAGTTGTTGGTGAGATCACCTCAACGCCACCCAGTACTGGGGCGGGAGTTCGGGAGTATTGCCATAACTTGTATAACGGATGTTTTTCAAAGGTTGAGGTAAACGATTTCCGAAGGTTTCTTGGTTATGTGTTGACGGATGGATACAGCTGGATCTAGGGATTGCTAGTTTGGGTGATATATTTTGTGTCCCCTGTATCCCCTACACCAGATTGCATAACCAGAAAGTTTCGGGAGTTTATAAGTGGGAATTCAAGTAGCCTTAGGATATCTTTCCGACAGACGCATGATATGAGATTGGGGTTCGACGTCTAGTGGTCCGCCTGTATACGGTTGATTTTACAGTGGTCTCGTTGTGTCTTAAAGAGTCCATGGCTTTGCCGACTCGGGGACGCTTCGTATGTCATGTGCACAGCCTTGTACATGATGGTGCTGTACGATTGAGCCCGTGTGGGCCCCACCACGAAAACTTCTGACGAAATATCTATCATATGTTTGTTCCGGCTTATTTTGCAAGCCAATACTTTGTTTCATTTTGTATTGTGGTATTCGAGTTGCTCCGAATTCATATGTTCATTCCATATCTTTTCAAGTGGCTTCTCAACTTATGGAAGTGTGATGATTTACTACGGAATTCATTCGTTCATCTTCGTTCGAATGTTTATTGTGAAGACTATATGTTGCAATTTCTATCCGTTGATTCTACTTATCTATTTGTCTATCAAGATGCTAACGGATGTCACCCTCTTCAGGATGGCTCCGCCAACGCATCAGAATCCGGATCGCAATGAAGGGAGTCAAGCGAACCCTCCGCCACCACCTCCACCTCCGGAGGCATGGCAAGCAATCATGGCAGCCACCAACGCCAATTCTCAGATGATTCTGCAACTCTTGCAAGAACGTACTCAAGGGCAAGGAAATCAAGGCAATCAAGGTCAAGGCAATAATCAGTTTCACTTTGCCACTCTCAACCAGTTTCTCGCAAATCAGCCCAAGTCTTTCAGCTACTGTGCCGAGGCCACGGATGCCGATGATTGGCTCGTCGACATGAACAAGCATTTTGAATGTAGCAATGTCAGGCCTGAGGACTATGTCAAGTTCGCTTCTTTCCAGCTCAAGGACCAAGCTGCTGATTGGTATCAACAATACAAAGATTCCAGAGGAGGTCGTGTGATCACTTGGACTGACTTCTGTCGGGACTTCAAAGCGCACCACATTCCACAAAGTGTTGTTGAGAGCAAGCGTGAGGAGTTCCGCAATCTCAAGCAAGGCAACATGTCTGTGTATCAATACAACATTCAGTTTCAGAAACTTGCTCGCTTCGCTAAACAAGACGTTCCTGATGAAAAGAGCATGATCTATCACTTCAGAGGTGGCCTTAAAGAGGATCTGCAGTTAGCTCTCGTTCTTGTTGAGCCTACTCACTTTGATCAATTCTATAATATGGCACTGAAGCAAGAGGCTGCTCAGCTCAAGTGTGAGGCTTCTAAGAAGAGAGTCAGAGACGCAGTTCAGTCTTCTTCTTCCTCACTTGTGACAGCTAAGCAACAGAAGTTCTGGTTGCCTCCTCCTCCTCCGTTCCGTCAGCCTTACCAGCAGAAGAACAAAGGTGGCCATGGTTCTTACAACTCTTCCAACTCTGGCTATCAGAACAAGTCTCAGAATCAAGCTCCAAAGTCCAATGCTCCTTATCACCGTCCACTTTCAGAGGTGACTTGCAACAAATGTCAGCAGAAAGGTCACTATGCTAACAAGTGCTTCAACCAGAGGCGTCTTCCTCCTCCTCCTCCTGTCAGATCTTCCAGCAATGCAGTGGTCAAGTATAATCCAAAGTCTGCAAAGGTGAACATGATGAATGCAGCTCAAGCGGAGGAATCTACTGATGTGATAATGGGTAATCTTCCTGTTAATGATATTCCTGCAAAAGTTCTTTTTGATACTGGTGCATCTATTTCTTTCATATCAAGACCTTTTGCATCCATGAACAATTTGCATACTGTTGATCTGCCTAAGCCGATAGCGGTTTCCTCTTCGGGATTATTCATGAATACCAAAATGATGGCTCCCGATGTTTCCATCAAGATGGGCAATTATAAATTTCAGTCTTCTCCAATGGTCCTTGGTGACTCGGATATTGATCTTATTCTCGGGATGGACTGGCTTTCTAAGCACAAAGCTCAACTTGATTGTGCTGCCAGGGAAATTCAATTGACACACTCGTCTGAGGATGTGATTATTTTTGCTGCTCGTGATGAAACCATTCGGTTTTTCTCTCTCAATGAGAAGGGCGAGTTGAATGCCATCTCTCAAATTCTAGTCGTTTGCGAGTATCAAGATGTCTTTCCAGAAGAGCTTCCGGGTATGCGTCCTCATCGGCCAGTTGAGTTCGTTATCGAACTAGAGCCTGGCACTGAACCCGTTTGCAAGCGTCCATACAAGCTTGGACCCAACGAGCTGAAGGAATTGAAGAAACAGCTCGATGAACAAGAGCGTCTGGGTTTGATCAGACCGAGTTCTTCTCCATGGGGTTGTGGTGTTCTTTTTGTCAAGAAGAAGGATGGCACGGACCGACTTTGTGTCGACTACCGTCCATTGAACAAGAAGACAATCAAGAACAAGTATCCACTTCCCAACATCAATGAGCTATTTGAGCAACTCAAAGGGGCTAAAGTATTCTCGAAGCTTGACCTTCGTATGGGTTATCATCAGATTCGCATTCGTGAAGAAGATATTCCCAAGACAGCTTTCAGAACAAGCTTTGGTTCTTATGAATATACTGTCGTGTCTTTCGGCCTTGTCAATGCTCCTCCAGTGTTCTCTCGGATGATGAATTTCATCTTCAACCCCTATACCAATGAATTCGTTCTGGTGTATCACGATGATGTCTTGGTCTTCTCCAAGAATAAGCAGGATCATGCCAAACATTTGCGATTGGTGCTCGACAAGCTCAGAGAGTATCAATTCTATGCGAAGTTCTCCAAATGTGAGTTTTGGCTCGATGAAGTTCTTTTCCTTGGTCACATCATCACTGCCAAGGGCATCTCTGTTAACCTCGAGAAGGTGTCCGCAGTTCTGGATTGGGAACCTCCACAAAATGTCAAGCAGCTCCGCAGCTTTCTGGGTCTTGCAAGCTATTGTCGAAGATTCGTTGAGAATTTCTCCAAGATTGCGAAGCCTCTTTCCAACCTCCTTCAGAAGCATGTGAAATATGTCTGGTCTCCTGAGTGTGACGTTGCTTTCAACACCCTCAAAGAGAAACTAGTCACAGCTCCTGTCTTGACTCCTCCTGATGAATCCAAGCCGTATGAAGTTTTCTGTGATGCTTCTCTCCAAGGTCTCAGTGCTGTGTTAATGCAAGAGAAGAAAGTTGTGGCCTATACCTCTCGACAGTTGAAGCCCAACGAGAAGAACTACCCCACCCACGATCTTGAGTTGGCGGCAGTTGTCCATGCGTTAATTACGTGGAGACATCTCTTGTTGGGAAGACAAGTGGACATTTTCACTGATCACAAGAGTCTCAAGTATATCTTCACTCAGCCCAACCTCAACCTCAGGCAGACTCGATGGGTCGAAATGATTCAAGAGTACAATCCGAGTATTGAATATACTCCAGGCAAGGCCAATGTCATTGCAGATGCTTTAAGCAGGAAGGCTTATTGCAACAGCTTAATTCTCAAGCCTTTCCAACCGGATCTTTGTGAAGCTTTCCGCAAGCTGAATCTCCAAGTTGTTCCTCAAGGCTTTCTTGCCAACCTCTTAGTATCTCCTACTTTGGAAGATCAAATTCGTGAGGCACAACTCCTTGATGCCATGGTGAAGAAGGTGAAACGTGGTATCGACAAGGGTCTTTCCAAATACAAGTGCTATCTCAATTGATGACAGAGACACTTTGTTCTTCGAGGACCGGATTGTGGTTCCGAAAGGTGATCTAAGGAAAGTCATAATGAACGAGGCGCACAATTCTCTCCTTTCCTTTCATCCTGGAAGTACGAAGATGTATCATGACCTCAAGCAGTCGTATTGGTGGACTCGAATGAAGCGAGAAATTGCTCAATTCGTGAATGAATGTGATGTCTGCCGAAGAGTGAAAGCAGAACACCAACGACTAGCTGGTCTCCTCCAACCTCTTGCTATCCCAGAATGGAAGTTTGATCATATCGAAATGGACTTCGTGACTGGTTTTCCAAAGTCCAAGCGCGGAAATGATGCTATCTTCGTTGTCATCGACAAGCTCTCTAAAGTGGCTCATTTCCTTCCAACCAAAGAATCCATCACAGCAGCTCAGCTGGCAGAGCTCTACACCTCCAGAATTGTCTCCTTGCACGGCATTCCACAATTGATTTCTTCTGATCGTGGAAGTATCTTCACCTCTAAGTTCTGGGACTCCTTCCAGAAGGCCATGGGCACAAACATTCGCTTCAGCACAGATTTCCATCCTCAAACTAGTGGCCAAGTCGAGCGAGTCAATCAAATTCTTGAAGATATGCTCAGGGCTTGTGTCATTTCTTTTGGCATGAAATGGTAAGATTGTCTTCCATATGCTGAATTCTCCTACAACAACAGCTTCCAAGCGAGTTCGGGCAAGGCCCCATTCGAGATTCTCTATGGCAGAAAGTGCCGTACTCCTCTCAATTGGTCAGAGACTGGTGAACGTCAACTTCTTGGCAATGACTTAATCACTGAAGCTGAAGAAATGTGTAAAGTCATCCGTGATAATCTCAAAGCCGCGCAATCGCGTCAGAAGAGTTACTATGATAGTAAGCATCGTGATTTGGCTTTCGAGATCGGAGACCATGTCTACCTCCGCGTCTCTCCAATGAAAGGCACTCGTCGCTTCGGTATCAAAGGGAAGCTTGCCCCTAGATACGTGGGTCCTTTCAAGATCATTGGCAAAAGAGGCGACCTCGCCTATCAACTTGAGCTTCCTTCCAACTTCGCGAACGTGCACGATGTGTTCCACGTGTCACAGCTCCGCAAGTGCTTCAAGACGCCTGAGCGCACTATCAACTTCGAAGAGATTGACCTCCAAGAAGATTTGTCTTAGCATGAGCACCCCGTTGCTATTCTTGAAGAAACTGAGCGCAAGACTCGCAACAAGTCTATCAAATTCCTGAAAGTGAAATGGTCGCACCATTCCGACCGGGAAGCCACCTGGGAACGCGAGGACCATCTCCGTTCCGAATATCCGGAGTTCTTTCAGTCCTAGATCTCGGGACGAGATCCTCTCGTAGTGGTGGAGTGTTGTAACACCCCGCATGTAACTTGCCATATTTGTAACTCCGACTCTTGCCATTTCCGGCTATGTGTTATGTTTTTCCCTCCGTTGTCGGGTTTTGTCTTTTGTGTTGTTTTTTGTCATGTCATGCATTTTCATATCATGTCATCATGTGCATTGCATTCGCATACGTGTTCGTCTCATGCATCCGAGCATTTTCCCCGTTGTCCGTTTTGCAATCCGGCGCTCCTATCTCCTCCGGTGCACCCCTCTTGTTTTCTTTTGTGTGCGTGTGTCAAACTTTCTCGGAATGGACCGAGGCTTGTCAAGTGGCCTTAATATACCACCCGGAGACTACCGGTCAAGTTTCGTTCCATTCGGAGGTCGTTTGGTACTCCAACGCTTAACCGGGCATCCGCAAAGTCCATTTGAGTGTCCAGCAAAAACCCCCTCCAAAACCAGCCCATGCTCTAGGTCCTTCGATCATGATCGTGTGGGCGAAAACCGCACCTCATTTGGAGTCTCCTAGCTCCTTCTACCTATTTATATGTGGGCATCCCGAAAACGAAATCACAGACGAACCCTAACCCTCTCCCTCCGCGCCGCGCCGGACGCGTCCGCTCCGACCGGACAACGTCCGCCGCGCCGCCCGGCCAATCACAGGCCGCCACGTGTCGCCGCCGACCTCCCTCCGCCGCGGCCC
>NC_057814.1:289176446-289200361 GCF_018294505.1 Triticum aestivum | reverse complement strand
CGTGCCCGCGTCGCCGGTGACTCCCCGCCGCAGCCCGTCGCCGGGGCCCCGCCGCCTTCCTCGCCGGCCGGCGACCCGCCCTCCCGACCTCCTCCTCCCTTCGGGTCGCCGCCCCTCTTCCTCCATCGCCGGCGACAGCCCGAGCCGGCGAGCTCCTGTAGCCGACGAAGCCCGATCCGATCTGGATCTCTTCCCCTGTACGTGGACTTTTTCCCCCGAGCCCCCTCTTTTTCTTCTAAGTCATGGAACTTTCTCAGCATCTTACCATGTTCGTAGCTCTATAACTCCGTTGCTTCTCTTCTCGCTCTCATTTGCGCAAGTTAGCCACCATATATGCTTTTGCCGCTGCAGCTCCACCTCATTACACCATCCTTTCCTACAAGCTTAAATAGTCTTGATCTCGCGGGTGTGAGATTGTTGAGTCCCCGTGACTCACAGATTCTACCAAAACAGTTGCAGGTGCCGACGATGCCAGTGCAGATGATGGCGTCAATCTCAAGTGGGAGTTTGACGAGGAACGTGGTCGTTACTATGTGTCCTTTCCTGATGATCAGTAGTGGAGCCCAGTTGGGACGATCGGGGATCTAGCATTGGGGTTGTCTTATTTTCATCTGGATTTTGACCGTAGCCGGTCTATATGCTTGTATTTTGGATGATGTATGATGATATTTATGTATTGTGTGAAGTGGCGATTGTAAGCCAACTCTTTATCCCATTCTTGTTCATTACATGGGATTGTGTGAAGATGACCCTTCTTGCGACAAAACCACTATGCGGTTATGCCTCTAAGTCGTGCCTCAACACGTGGGAGATATAGCCGCATCGTGGGCGTTACACGGTGCTAGAGCATTACCAAATCCACATGCTGCATCTTGACCCTCAATCGGTGACTCTCCTTGCTGTCTTCGCCTTCGTGTGCGAAGCCATGGTGGGCATCGCTCCTTCGGTGGCCCTCTTCCGTCACTTCTTTTCATTGCACCTGGCCGAGGAGTTCGTCAAACGCCGGGTTGCTCCGCTTCAGTGCCACTCTCGCCCAATGTGGACCTTGCTCAATAGTCAGGACCACATGAGGTTCCAGGAGTCTGGGCTCCCTCTTGGGACGCGGCAAACAGTGCTCAAGGTCTTGACTGGTGTGCCCTTGCCGGCCAAAATGCCTGGGAAGAATTGCCTGCTGTATCGCTGCAAGAACAAGGATGAGTTTGCAGCGAGCATGCCTTCCTTCAACGAATGGGGGTTGCGGCCGATTGGACTGGTGGGGCCCTGCGAGAACCCCGTCGTCGTGGTTCCCCTCTTTGCCGCGGGCGCTGAGCTCGCCCCAGGTGAAGGTGCGGGAGAGCGAGCCCTGACGGGGGCCGGTGGCCCAAGTCCTGAGGAACACATGCCGAATGGTGATCCTGGGGCGTCGTCTTCGGGGGCCTGCGTCCCCCCTCCTGAGGCGTCGATTATTGAGGAGGCGCAGCATGCGGCTCCCGACGCCAAGGCTCCAGGGGCCTCAGGAGGTTGTGGTGAGACGGTGCCCAGCTGTTTGCCGCAACTGGGCACCCCTGAAGACATCCTTCCAGGCTCTTCTTCGGCCCCTCTGCGCACCGGCCGTCATTTCCAGCGTTTCGGTCGTCTTTGTGTGGACTTCGGAGAGCTCCGCAAGAGGAAAGGATCCCCTAGTGGTTGCATCATCTTCGGGCCGTTGAAGCGGCGAAAGTACATCGCCATTGACGCGTAAGTACCTTGTTGTCACGGCTTCCTACGTGTTGCCTCCTTGTCTTGACGCCAGTTCTCCAGGGCTCCTTCCGTTGAAGCTGTTGCGTCTCCCGAGAAGCGGCCTCCTCCTTCATCAACTCCCCCATCCGCCTTGAGCGTTCCTGGTCTTCCTGCTGCCCTTGGAGCTGGGTCGATCAGGGGAGCATCTCTGCCTCCGCGGTGCGCTGAGCCCGTAGCTTGGCCATCCCTCCCCCACGATCTGGTCTGGAGCTTGGTGGGCGTGCCCAAGGCTCCTCCTTCGCTCATAGGCAGCAGCTGGATGGCTTCAATATTTGGTTCCTCTTCAAGCAGCGAGCCTCAGCCAGCTCAGGCTTCTCGCGAGGACGGGCTGGCGTTAGGTGCGGCATCAGCCCCCAGCCCCCTGTTGGGGGGTGGCGCGCTGCTTGGCTCCCCGCCCGCAGCTCCCGAGGTGGAGGGCGAGGAGGGTCGGGCGTTCGAGCTCGTGCGCGGGCGGAGCGTGGTTCGCCACGAGCTCTTCCGGGAGGCGATGGGCGCGATGAGCCGACTTGGTGAAGAGCTCGCGGGTGTTGACTCGCGCCTTGAGGCCGAGGGTCTCCGGCTGGTGGAGGAGCGGCGCAAGCTGAGGGTGGCCATCAACCTCGGTCGCTATCAGCGCGACCTTAAGAATGCGAATGCCGAGGCGTCCCTCAAGATCGCCCATGAAGCCCGCCCGCGAGCCTTGGAAGAGGCTCGTGTGGCTGACTGCCGTCGTGAGGCTGTGGAGGAACGCGCGTGGGAGCTCCAGGCCTGGAGCGCATCCCTTGAGCAGCAGGTGGAGGCGCGCAGGGCCGCTCTTGCATCACTGAGGGGGACGCCCGCGGAGGATGAGGAGGTCCGAAAGCGCGGTGAGACGCTGGCCCTGGAAGCCGTGGAGCGCAGCCTCGAGGTCGAGCGACTGGAGACGAGGGAACGTCAAGTTGCTCAAGCAGAAGATGCCGTCGGGGCTCGCGAGGCCGGAGTCGAGGAGGAGGTGAATCGCCGGGTGGCCGAGGTTCGCGCGGACCTGGAGGGTAGGTACGACCTGAAGCTGAAGCTCGCGGGTACGGAGGATGCGGGCAGGGCCGCTGCCCTTAGGCCTAGGCTGGATGAGACCGAGAGGCGCGTGGAGGCCACAGCCGCCGCACTGGTTACGGAGTAGGCGGACTTGGCCTCCTCCCGTGCCGAGCTGAGCTCCCTTCGTAGGTGGGTTGATGATGCTGAGGCCGTTGCACGGCAGAACACGGAGGAAGTGCTCCAACAACGAACGCTGGAGCGCGAGCATGCTCCTATGCTTCAGGATCTTCGGACCAGGGCCAATACCGCCCTGGGCCATATTTGCGATGTGGAGGTGCCGGCCCCTCACTCGAATGACTATGCCAGCCATCTGATCTTCTTCACTGAGGTGGTGACGCGCCCGGAGGCTCGATCTGCCAGAGCTCGCCAGCTTGTGGAGGAAAGGGGGCGTGGCCTGCTTGAGCGCGCTTTCTCCCGTGTCTTCAGCCACCTTCTAAATGCCGACCCCAACTTTGATTTCGACGCCGCCATCGCCCCCTTTCCAACGGTCGTCCGGGATGACCTGGCGCATTGGGTTGAAGACAATGTGGACGCGTTGGTCAGGGCCTTCACTTCGGAAGATGACGGGGTGGTGGTCGCCGCAGACGAAGGCGACGTGGTTGACGACGGCGTCGGGGGCGTCGCCGGCGGTGGCGACGTTGCCGATGAAGACGATGATGACGCGAGCGACGCATCCGCGGGTGATGTAGCGAGTGACATTTCTGGCTGATCCCATGTTCTCCTATCGTTTCATCCTGCACACGAAGCTCGGGCATGGCCCTTGGGAAACTTGTAAGAGTATTTTGGGAGGGGGAGCCCTTCATGTAAGCAAATTGCAATTTTTACTTTCCTATGCGATGTGAGTTTGTGCCCTCATGAACTCGTGAATCCGGATGCGAGTTCTCTGTCATGATTTACCTTTGCCAGCGCCAGCTTTGAGCTGGGTCGCGACGCGTCGAGTTTCTGAGAACCCTGCGGAGCTCGTCGCCCCGTCAGAAGGCGCCCCATAAGAGGTGAGCACCAGTTGTAGTGCTAGCGCGCACTTGGCGTGCGCGCTTCGCGCTGTCCCGCTCGCAAGGAGGTCGTGAGGGGAAGGCGACGGACATGAGTCCCAGGCAAAACGAGATCCAGAAGGCAAGAAATTGGTCGAACGAGAAAAAGGCTCCCCCCGCGTGCATCGATAAAAACTCAGCTTCAACTCAAATCCAGATCCAGAAAGCAAAGCTACAAAGAGAGAGATCCAAAGCAAAAGGCTGCGTCTGGCACCTAGTCTAGTCTTCTGGTCTTCAAGTCTTCTCACCAGCACGGAGCTAGGTGCTGCCACTAGGCGTGGGAGGGAGCCCCAGGGCCTGAGGCCAGCACCCCTATCGTGGAATTGTCACGGCAGATGTCCTCGAGTTAGGACTTAGTCGTGGAGCCATCGCAATTAGGAAGCTTGAAGGGGTTAAGTGGGACAAGGAACACGAGGGTTTATACTGGTTCGGCCCCTTACGGTGAAGGTAAAAACCTATGTCCAGTTGAGGTGATATTAATCAGGGTTTTGATAACCAAGGAGCTAAACAGCTTTGCCCGGCTCTCGATCAGATTGTTGTCGCCCCTAAACCGCTGCCGGCTCGTCCCTTTATATAGGGAGGTTGACACCTAGCGGCCCTTAGAGTCCCGGCCGGCTCATAAGAGTGTCCGGCTCGGACTCTAAACAATACTTGCCTTATACTACAAGTTCTCCTATAACAATAAAGATTGTACTACGGGCTTTAAGCCATATCCGGGTCTCAGCCCATCTCTGGCCCATTATCTTGGAACTTGGCTCCGGGCTTCTGGCAATGACCCTACAAGTAACCCGGCCCTCCTGGCGGGTGACTCCAAGGTCTATATCCTCAACATTAGGCCCCAGATTGACTTGAGCCGGCTCGTGTCAATCTTCAACTCTGCCGACAGAAAAAATCTCCGGCTTACCGTTCGTGTGAAGGCCATAACCCGGTGTGACGTCATTCTCCGGACTCCGGATAATCCGCCGTGACGTCATCCTCCATTAAGTCCGATTTTTACTCCGCCAGATCCGCAACGGATCTCTGCTGTTACTGTCTTTCCGAAAATCGAGGCGCCGTGAGGGGGAGATAACCACGCCGTGGTCTCCTTGAATATCGCGCCCACTTATGACTTGCCTTATAAATAGGCTGGCCCAGCACTTTCTCCTCACGCTCTCCCTCTTCCTCCTCGCGCCGTTGCTCCTTTGCTCGAGCTCCGTCACTGGCGCCGCCGTCGCGCCCCTGGTCTTCATCAACCCGGCCGCTTGTCGGAGTAAATGGCCACGGGTAGCTAAACCGGCTACCCCTGGCTCTTCAGAAAATTTATCAGGCCTTCAAGCACTCCAAGCATTTGGGCCGCCTTCCCGGGCCGACTACCATTAAAGCCGACTCCCGGAAGGCGACCCAGCCTCACCGACTCCAAGAAGCCGGCCAAGAAAGACGCCGACTCCTAGAAGCCGGCCAAGACCACAACCACTCCTACATAATGGCGACCTGACGGGGCATGGCCACAGTGCGGCCCACGACCCCCGAAGCCCGAGGCGGGCATGGCTACAGGAGGCCGTACGGGAGGGATGTCTCCCGTGCGGCCCGGGACTGTAGCCACGCCAGCTACGACGTCATCCACGACCCCTTCCTGTACGGCCCAAGGACTGCGGGCCCCTTCAGCCAGAGAGAGGCGTGAAGGCGGCCCGGCTTTCCCTAGTCGGCCGGGAGCATAGCCGGCCTCCGGAAGCCGGCTACTCCCTTCCTCGAAGCAGGAGCCCCATTAAGGAGACAAGACGAGGTGAGGCTACAGTAATAGCCCCCGAGGCGGCTCACTGTAGCCATGGTCACCTCGACAAAGCCCTCATCATCAGAGGCGCGGCTACAGTAAGCAGCCGCCGACAAGACCCTAGGTGGTGGGGCCGGCCTGTCGACAGAGTAGCCGGCAGCCGGCGGGACCCAGCAGCCGGCGGAGAAGCCGGCGAGCATAGACACTCACGGCTGGGACCAGATCCCAGCCGGATTACCATTGTACCCCCGGGGGGTAGGCCTATATAAACCCCCCGGAGCACCCACGCAAAGGGTTCGCATCCAAGGTAGCACACGCACACACACCATAGATAGAGAGAAGCAAGAGCTAGCCTTGTTCTTCTTCTCCCTTGATCCCAACAGCTCTAGGAGCGATTGTAGCTACTCTTTATCGAGCTAGTGATCATGCGGAGACCCCGCAGAGCAGGACTAGGGGTGTTATCTCCTCGGAGAGCCCCGAACCTGGGTAAGATTCGCCGGCGTGCATGTCTTCGCCTCATCCCGTTTCCAGGCACCGGCGACGTTTTATTGGCTCCCACAATGATAAGCCATCCTTTGGCATATGTCGCACCAACCACCCGACATTTGGCGCCCACCGTGGGGCCAGGTGCACCGTCGTCCGGAGACCTGTTCTGGACGGGAACCTTCTTCCTTCCCCGCGAGCGCAGCCAGCCTGCTGCGCCCGATGGCGCTTGCCCCGACGCGCTGCAAGGCGTCGACGACGCCTGCGCAGCGAGCCGCCTCGCAGATCAGTTCGGCGAGACTCGCATCTCCGACGAGCCTGCGTCCGACGCAGGCACCGACTACCCCGAGAGCCGCCTCGTCAGCCTCCTCGACCAACTTCACGTCTCCAGCGAGCCTGCTGCGGACATGGAGTCTGTCGGCTCCACCGACCCGATGCTCATCGACTCCGACACCGCGTCGCTCGACGCCTACCCCTCCGACGTGGTGGTCTTCGACGACCCACTCCCTCGAGCTGACAGCGGCAGCAGCGCTGTCACCGAAGTGCTGGTCATCAGCCACGTCTCCAACTCGGGCGGGAGCGCCCGCGACGCTCAGCAAGCAGCGATGCACGACCTCTCCATCCCCCTCCTGGCTGACGCCGACGCCGAGACCCTGGAGGCACGCCGTCATGCCCTCATCACGAAGAGCAAGAAGATAGCCTCGATGAGACGCCTCACCGAGGCCCACCAGCGTGAAGTCGACCGCGCCGCCTTCGGGACGCCGCCTCCGAGCGGCCCGAGCCGAGCCGGCTTCGTCCAGAAGCGTGGCGCAGCCGTTGCCAGCATGCTGGGCGCAGATCGCCCCGTCTACGCCACCCCGCTCGAGAATCTGCGAGCCGCTCAGGCGGCAGCAGAGGAGCTCAATGGGCTGGGAGCCGATGAGCTCCCCTACATGACAAGACGGATCCAGCAGCTGATCGACGCGGCTGCAGAACGGCACGAAGCCGGCACCCGAGCTGATAGCCATCCCCCGAGCCGGGAGCACGCCGCGACGTCCCGCTCGCCGACTGCGAGCGGCACGCGCCAGAAGAAAGACAAGGAGCCGGCTGCCAGCCGGAGCCGGACCCGCATCACTATCGAGCGCGACGTGGAAGGCCGCCCTCGGGCGGTCGAACACCAAGGAAACCTGCCGCCTCCCCCGCCTCGAAGAGAAAGACGCCTCACTCCGCCGCCCATCACACATCCGACTCTTGGCGACCGACTCGGCCGCCGAGAAGGAATCGGCGAGAGTGACGCCCGCCACAGGATCGACTGCCTTGCTCGGTCCCTGGCGTTAGAAGAAGAAGACGATGTCGGCCCGCCATGCTTTGGCCCCCGCATCTGCGACGAGCCCTTCCCCAAAGGGTTCTCGCTCCCCAGAGACACGCCCAAGTACAACGGCTCGGTGAAGCCGGAAGATTGGCTCATCGACTACTCCACAGCCGTCAGCATCACCAACGGCAACCGGCGCGTTGCCGTGAAGTACGTCCCCCTGATGCTGGACTTCACCGAGGTTTTCGTCCGCAACTTCACCAGCACCTACAAGCGGCCTCCCAAGCCTCGCCAGCTCTCCCTCTGCGTCCAAGGGCCCAACGAGTCGACCCGCGACTACCTCACGCGATGGGCCGAGCTCCGCAACTCCTGCGAGGGAGTGCATGAGGTCCAGGCCATCGAATACTTCACTACCGGGTGCCGAGAGGGCACCCTCCTCAAGCACCGACTCCTCTGCGACGAGCCCGCCACCCTCGACGAGCTACTCGTCATCGCGGACAAATACGCCACTGCCGACTCCTCCATGAAGACCGAGCTCCGAGTGGACGCCTCGGGGAAGGTAGTCGCACCGGCTCCCAAGCAACCGGCTGGCGACTCAAACCGGCGCCCCTACCAGAACGACCACAAGCGCAAGGGCCCCATGCCGACTTCCTCCAGTCGGCAGGTGGCCACAATTGAAGACGAGCAGCCCGAAGAGCGGCCTGCTCCCAAGAAGAAGGGAGGCCGGCCGCCCTGGCAGCCGTCCTTCTCCTACGAGCAAGCACTCAATGCCCCCTGCAAGTTCCACAGCGGCGCGAAGCCGTCCAACCATACAACACGGAAATGCCACTGGCTCACCCGCATCACCAAGGGCGAAGGGATAGTGCCGCCTCCGCCTCCCGGCCCACCGCCTCCAGCTCCCCAGCAGCCGGCGGCCCGGCCGGCAGTCGGCGCCATCCAAGACGAGTTCCCTGAAGCGCACGACGCCTACGTCGTCTTCACGAGTCAAGTCGACGACAAGCGCAGCCGACGCCGGCAACACCAAGAAGTAAACGCAGTCGCCTCTAGCAGCGCCGAGTTCATGCATTGGTCGGAAAAGCCCATCAGCTAGAGCCAGGCCGACCACCCAGAGGTGATGCCTTCGCCTGGTTCCTATGCTATGGTCTTGGACGTCACCCTTGCGACGGAGAGGCGAGCTGCCAGATTTTCCCGCGTCCTGATAGACGGTGGAAGCAGTATCAACATACTGTACCGCGACACCATGGACAAGCTGAACATCAAAGCAAAGCAGCTCATGCCGAGCCGCACTGTCTTCCATGGTATCGTACCCGGCCTATCTTGCTCTCCAATCGGCAAGATCAAAATGGATGTTCTCTTCGGAGACAAAGATCACTTCCGCCGGGAAGCAATATGGTTCGAGGTGGTGGACCTGGAGAGCCCCTATCATGCACTACTTGGCCGACCTGCTTTGGCCAAGTTCATGGCTGTGCCCCACTATGCCTACCTGAAGATGAAGATGCCGAATTCGAAGGGGATCATCACGGTAGCCGGCGACTACAAGAAGTCCATCGAGTGTGCCATGGCCAGCAGCTGGCTGGCCGAGTCCCTCGTGGTGGCGGAAGAGAAGAAGATGCTGGAACGGGTTGTGGCCATGGCCGGCAAGCAGCCGACCTTGTCCCCCAACCCCAAGGACTGTGACGCGCAGGGCTCCTTCCAGCCTGCAAAAGAGACGAAGAAGATACCTCTAGACCCGGAGCACCCGGAGAGGTTCGCCGTGATTGGGGCGAACTTGGACAGTAAATAGGAAGGCGAGCTCGCCGACTTCCTCCATGAGAATCGAGACATCTTTGCATGGTCCCCAAAGGACATGCCGGGTGTCCCGAAGGATTTCGCCGAGCACAAATTACATGTCCGAGCTGATGCGAAGCCGGTCAAGCAACCCCTCCGCCGACTATCAGAAGAGAAGCGAAGAATCGTGGGAGAAGAGATAGCCCGGCTCCTTGCAGCCGGCTTCATCATGGAAGTGTTCTTTCCAGAATGGCTTGCCAATCCAGTTCTGGTTTTGAAGAAGAATAACAGGTGGCGCATGTGCATAGACTACACAAGTCTGAACAAGGCCTGCCCAAAGGATCCGTTTGCTTTGCCACGGATTGACCAAGTAATAGACTCTACAGCCGGATGCGAGCTGTTGTGTTTTTTGGATCCATACTCAGGGTATCATCAGATCAAGTTGGACCCAGCTGACCGCCTGAAGACTGCCTTCATCACACCCTTTGGAGCTCTCTGCTACCTGACAATGACATTCGGCTTGAGAAACGCCGGTGCCACTTTTCAGCGTTGCATGCAGAAATGTCTCTTGAAACAACTCGGCAGAAATGCCCACGTCTACGTAGACGACATTGTGGTGAAGACAGAGAAGCGCGGTACCTTGCTGGAAGACCTGAAGGAAACATTCGCCAACTTGCGCCGATTCCAGATCAAGCTCAACCCCGAGAAGTGCGTGTTCGGGGTACCAGCCGGCCAGCTGCTAGGCTTCCTGGTCTCCGAACGCGGCATTGAGTGCAACCCTGTCAAGATCAAGGCCATCGAGAGGATGGAGATACCCACCAAGCTGCGAGATGTGCAGAAGTTCACTGGCTGCTTAGCCTCCCTGAACCGTTTTATCAGCCGACTAGGAGAGAAGGCTCTCCCCCTGTACCGACTCATGAAGAAGTCCACTCACTTTGAATGGAATGATCAAGCCGACCAAGCCTTCCATGAGTTGAAGAAAATGTTGACCACTCCGCCTGTCCTGGCCGCGCCGACTGAGAAGGAGCCCATGCTCCTCTACATCGCCGCGACAAGCCGAGTCGTCAGCACTGTTGTTGTGGTCCAGCGCCCGGAGGAAGGCCGAGCCCAGCTGGTCAAGAGGCCGGTCTACTATATCAGCGAAGTACTATCCCGCTCAAAGCAAAACTACCCGCACTACCAGAAGATGTGCTATGGGGTGTACTTCGCTGCCAAGAAATTGAAGCCCTACTTCCAAGAGCACCCCATCACGGTCGTGTGCACTGCCCCGCTCGCCGAGATCATAGGCAGCAGGGATGCATCCGGCCGGGTGGCCAAATGGGCCATTGCCTTGGCGCCCTACACGATCTTCTATCAACCCCGCACCGCCATCAAGTCGCAAGCATTGGCCGACTTCCTCGTCAACTAGGCCGAGACCCAGTACTTACCGCCGGCTCCCGACTCTACCCATTGGCGGATGCACTTTGACGGGTCCAAGATGCGCACCGGCTTGGGAGCCGGCATCGTCCTCACCTCTCCCAAAGGCGACAAGCTCAAGTACACGCTGCAGATCCACTTCGCCGCCTCCAACAACGTGGCCGAGTACGAGGCGCTCGTACATGGGCTCCGGCTAGCCAAAGAGCTCGGCATACGCCGGATCCTGTGCTACGGCGACTCCGACTTAGTGGTCCAGCAATCATCTGGCGATTGGGATTCCAAGGACGCGAACATGGCGAGCTACCGCTTCCTCGTCCAGCGGATGAGCGGACACTTCGAAGGGTGCGAGTTCCTTCATGTGCCTAGGGCCGACAACGACCAAGCAGATGCCCTAGCACGGATCGGCTCCACCCGACAAGCCATACCGACTGGCGTCTCCCTCCAACGCCTCCTCAAGCCGTCCATCAAGGCGTCTCCAGAGTCGGACTCCATCTTCGTACCGCCTGCGCCAGAAACAGCCGGATCCGGCTCAAGAAATCCCGCAAGCGGCACGGGGACTTCGACGACTGCCCCGGGAATTGACGTAGTCGCACCCGGCCCAGGGACCTCAGAGCCCGGCCCGGGGACTGCAGCAGTCGGCCCGGGGACTGCAGCAGTCGGCCCGGGGACTGCAACGACGCAAGAAGTGGTGGTCGACCCCAACGCAAGACCCAACCCACCCACCCGAGTCATGGTGGCCACGTTAACAGCAGAAGAAGTCACAGCTCCCTCATGGGCCCAGCCCATCCTCAAGTTCCTAGTCAGCAGAGAGCTGCCGACTGATGAGATCGCAGCAAGACTAGTGCAACGACGAGCCGCAGCATACACAATAGTCAACAGGGAGCTGGTGAAGCGCAGCGTTACTGGAGTCTTCCAGCGTTGCGTCGAGCCAGAAAAAGGGGTGGCAATCCTCAAAGACATCCACCAAGGCGAATGCGGCCACCACGCCGCCTCAAGATCCCTCGTGGCCAAGGCTTTCCGCCATGGGTTCTTCTGGCCGACTGCCTTGGAGGATGCTAAAGAAATAGTCAAGACCTGCAGAGGATGTCAAGTCTTCAGTTCCAAACAACACCTGCCGGCTTCTGCCCTCAAGACCATTCCCCTCACCTGGCCTTTCGCCGTCTGGGGACTGGACATGGTGGGCCCTTTCAAGACGGCCCGCGGTGGCTTGACACATCTACTCGTTGCTGTGGACAAGTTCACAAAGTGGATCGAAGCAAAGCCGATTAAGAAGCTGAACGGGCCGACTGCCGTGACATTCATCACCGACATCACCACTCGGTACGGCGTGCCGCACAGCATCATCACCGACAACGGCACAAACTTCGCCAAAGGCGCACTGGCACGTTTCTGCGCGACACAGGGCATCCGACTGGACTTAGCGTCCGTTGCCCACCCGCAGTCAAACGGCCAGGTCGAGCGAGCAAATGGACTTATCCTCTCCGGCATCAAACCCCGACTGGTTGTACCACTGGAGCGATCGGCCGGCTGCTGGCTCGAAGAGCTGCCGGCTGTCCTCTGGAGTCTGCGCACTACACCCAACAAGTCAACCGGCTTCACTCCATTTTTCCTCGTGTACGGTGCCGAGGCTGTCATCCCAACAGACATCGAGTTCGACTCGCCTCGGATCACCATGTACACGGAGGAGGAAGCCAAAGAAGCAAGAGAAGATGGCGTCGACCTACTGGAAGAAGGCCGGCTGTTAGCCCTCAACCGGTCCGCCATCTACCAGCAAGGCCTGCGCCGCTACTACAACCGCAAGGTCCAGCCAAGATCCTTCCAAGAGGGCGACCTTGTGCTCCGGCTGATCCAGCGAACAGCCGGCCAGCACAAGCTCTCGGCCCCTTGGGAAGGCCCCTTCGTCGTCAGCAAGGCACTCGGCAACGACTCCTACTACTTGATCGACGCGCAAAAGCCAAGAGCACGCAAGAGAGACGACTCCGGCAAGGAGTCGGAGCGACCATGGAACGCAAACCTCCTAAGACGATTTTACAGCTGAAAAGCAGTATGTATCACGCTACCCCCTTTGTATTAAGTTACAAACCAACAGGCCCCCCAAACAGTACTCGGGGACTGCCTTTTATTTATCTATGGATGACGAGTGTCATATCCATGAATGTCTTATTACATTTTGAATTCTTGTCCGGCACCGAGTCCGACTAGTTGGCCCGGGGACTGGCCGCCTCAAGCTATATTATAAGTTCTTCCCGAAGTCAGCAAAGTAGTGCGCCGGCTCCCCAGTCCTCTCTTGTTGAAAGTCGCAGCTCAAAGAACTGACTGTCCGACTAGCAAGAGAGAAGACAGAAAGGACGCCCACACGAAAACGGCGAAGGAACAACTAACCTATATAGCAAAAAGACGGCCTCCATATATGTCTGCCGGCTGTCACAGCAGCCGGCTGGCCGGCTTCCTAAAAACTTAGCTTAAGTCCGACCGAGCTAAAAGTACTTCCCCCTCCCCAATCGGCCAGGCACTCCCCGGCTACAGATTGCAGAGCAACTGTTTGACTAGGGAGGCGGGAACCAAGGGAGGGTGGCAAAGGAAAAAGCAGAAGGACAAAAAGCGAAAGTACAAGGAAAAGCCGATTGCATAACTTATGTACATAAAGCCGCCTAAAGGCTGGCAACAGAATTAAGTTTGAATACACCCAGTGGGTGGAACTGCGCAGACTTAACCAAAAACATTGTTCAAAAGTAACAAGACAGGAAACAAAAGAAAGAAGACAAAGGCGCGAAGGCCGAGTTGGTCGGTGAAGGCAGCTCGCCGGCTGAAGGAGTGGCCGCCTAGCTGGTCCCGGCTTGACCGCCTCCCACAACAGGAGACGCACTCGCACGCAGCGTAGTGCTGCAGGCGCGGTCAGGCTGGCCGGCTGCTCCACCAGCCGGCTCGACGTCTTCACCCTCCTCCTCCTCCTCTTCGCCCTCGTCGCTGGAGTCGATCTCCTCCGCCGAGTCCTCGCTGTGCGCCGGGTCCAGCCCGAACCAATCTTCCGGCTGGGCGACTCCATTGTCGTCCACCTCGGGGGCGAAGACGTTGGTGTCGGTGTAGTCGGCGATTGCCGAAGCCCGTCGAATGATGGCCGGCCGCGCCGGCTCCAGCTCCGCGTCGGCTTGCTGCCGCCAGGTGGCCAGCTGGTCCAGATTCAGGCCTGGGTACCAGGCCTTGACGAACTCCAGCGCCCGCCCGGCGCCGGAGCGAGCCGCTGACGCCTTCCAAGCCTCGAAGCGCCCGACGGCCACCTCCAGCCAGTCGGCGGTCCGACTGGGAGTGCGCGGGATCACTTGGCCAGGCCAGAGGGCGGCCAGGACCTGCGACCCGGCACGCTGAAGCCGGCGGAGCAGCCTGTGAGCCGGCTGGATACGAGCCTGGATCGCCAGGAGCTGCTCCTCCAGCGAGCGGCCGGCAGTCGGCGAAATCTCGAAGCCGGCTTGCCTCTTCGCCTGGCGACGAGCTTCGATG
Organism: Triticum aestivum; assembly: GCF_018294505.1. Lineage (NCBI taxonomy): Eukaryota > Viridiplantae > Streptophyta > Magnoliopsida > Poales > Poaceae > Triticum > Triticum aestivum. The sequence goes on along the minus strand of NC_057814.1, from coordinate 289,186,314 downwards.
GCCTGGTTGGCGGTAGTGGAATAGCCGGGGAAGTACTCTGCGCAGAAAAGAAAAGAAGAACCCCAAGTCAGAGAAACAAGTCAAAATGACAGATGGCAAGAAAGGACGAAGGGGTAGACGACTTACCGTCAACCAGATCCTCAATCTGGCCATAGCCGGAGACCAGAGTCTGCCTGGCTTCGTCCCAGGCGACCGCCTCCGTCTCGAACTCGGCCTGGAGGGCGGCCTCGCGGTCCTGCGCGGCCTTCAGCGCCGCCTTGTGGCTTTCCTCCTGGTCGGCCAGCTTCTTGACCAGGCGGTCGCGCTCCTGCACCAAGGCGGCGAGCTCCGCGTCCTTGGCACGAAGAGCAGTCTGGGACTCCCCCAGCTGTGCCCTTAGACTGGCGTTGGCCGCTGCAGAGATAGAAGAACAAGAAGAACAATGAGAAATCATCAAGGAAGATCCGAGCCGACTGCTCAGCAGTCGGCCCGAATCTCGGGGACTACACCCAGTGGGTGCGCTGACGCGCCCCCACATGAGATAGAGATCAAGTCACATACCTTGGCTTTCAGCGAGATCGGCGGTCTTCTGCGTCAGCTCCCGAGCCTGGGAGTTGAAGGCGGCCGCTCGGAGGTTGTGGTAGTCCTGCAAGATGGACAGAAGACCGAAGTAAGAACAAAAGCAACGATGAGAAATCATCAAGGAAGATCCGAGCCGACTGCTCAGCAGTCGGCCCGAATCTCGGGGACTACACCCAGTGGGTGCGCTGACGCGCCCCCACGAGAGAAATCAAGAAGAAGATGAGAATACTAACCCGGATGGCAGCCCGCGTGGCGAGGAATTCGTCGGTGAACTGCCTCAGCGTCGCGGCTTGGTTCTGGAGCCGGGTCCGGACGTCTTGTGCAGCGATGTTCACCACGGCTGTCCCTCCGCCTGGCGTCCACCCGGAGGTAGCGCTGGCCACCTCCGCGTCTCGGGCCGACGAGCTGGAGCCCACGGCCGGCCGTGGCTCCGACGCCGCCTTATGCGGCTCCGACGCGGCCTTCCCTGCGCGCCGGCTTGGCGGAACCCGGACTACCACCTCAGCTCCCGCGGCCGGCTCGCCTTCCGCCGACCGTGCGAGCGCAGGCTCGGTCTGACCGCCTTGGGCCGCCCTAGTCGGAGGAGTCGGCCCCGGCGCCTCCCTCACGAAGATGACGTCGTCGCCGCTCCCGCCCAGACCCGGCTGGGAACCGCTGGCTCCCCCTGGCGAGGGATCCGCGTCCCCGGGCGCCATGGCGCGCAGGGGGGTGACCATCAAGGCCTCCCCTGCCGCCGCTTCGGCCTCGGCCTCTGCCTGGGCCTTGGCTGCAGCCTCGGCGAGCGCCTTCGCCGCCTGCTCGTCCCGATCTGCCTGGGCGGCGGCTACCTTCCGTGCCTCCACCTCCCGCGCGTTCCTTTCCGTCGCCTCCAGGAGGGCGGCGCGGGGATCTACGCGGCGGGTGGTGCTCCCAGAGCCCCCTGGCGAGTCGACAACGGAGCCGGCAGCCGCCCGCTCGAGTGACAGTGGAGCTCTGATCAAAGAAAAGAAGACAAAGGTTCAGAAGACCACCCAAGAAAAGAAAGAAGGAGAATACACAGAAAGAAAGAAAGCTTACGCTGACATAGCCTGCGGCTGCTTCACCACTTTGCGGAAGCGAGCCGCCTTCGCGGCCGCTTCTTCCCGCCTGGTGGCTGCCGCCCCACCCCTCGGCTTCTTCGTCTGGCTACCGAACATGCCCTGGGTGGCGCGACGCTTCTAGCCTCTACCCCGAGCAGGCTGCGCGCCGGAGGAGCCCGCGCCGCGTCCGGAGGCTAGTTGGCGGGGCGGGACGACTTCGGCTTCGTCCTCGTCCGGCCAATCGTCGAAGGTCGCGGAGAACCCGACGCCGCCTGCTTCGCCGCCGGCTTGGCCACCAGCCGGCTCGGCGGCCTCCTCCATATGGACCGCCCCCAGATCGGGGTCCTCCTGGTCGTGCTCGGTCCGGTCGGGGGCGAAGCGGCGCTCCACGTCCGCCCCGCTGGCCGGCCGAAGCAGAGGATTCTGTCGAAAGAGCGAGCCGACTGAGTTAGAGTCGGCCCGGAGGAACTCGGCGACAAAGAGAAAAAGAGAAGGGGAGTGTACCGTAGGCGGAGGATTGGCGTGGCTGTATGGCTCCTTGCCGAATTGCCAGTCGTCGGGAAGCTGGCAGTTGGCGAGGTAGTTCACCATATCGGCGGCGTCGGCCTGCGGCATCTCCTTGGTACACATCCGGCTCGGATCGAGCTGGCCGCTCATCTGACAGATCAGATGAGGCCGGCTCTGGAGCGGGAGGATCCGGCGTGTGACGAACGCGGTCAGGAGGTCGGGCCCCGTCAGGCCCTCCGTCTGGATCATCACCCGCAGGCGGGCGATGGCGGCGTTTCCTCCCTGCGACAGCGTCACCGCCCGGAAGGACCACTGGGGCAGCCTCCCCGCCGGCGGGCCGGCTACGTAAGCCGGCAGGTTGACGTAGTCGCCCCGTGGAGCGATGTTCCGCACGTAGAAGTATGATTTCTGCCACTTCTTCACCGATTGGATCAGCGGGATGACGGGGAAGGGGTTGTCGGCGCCCGATCTCCGCGACGCGATGAAGGCGCCAGTGTGGGCCGGCACGCCCTGGCTGCGCGTACCCAGCTTCGACTGGAAGAACTCCCCCTAGAGCTCAAGGGTGGGGAGGACGCCGAGGTAGCCCTCGCACAGGGTGACGAAGGCCGACAGCAGCACCACCGCGTTGGGGGTGAGGTGGTGCGGCTGGAGCTGATAGAAGTCCAGCCAGGTGAGGAAGAAGGCGCTCACTGGCAAGCCGAAGCCGCGCAGGAAGTGCGAGCAGAAGACCACCCGCTCGCCATCCCGCGGCGCCGGCCTGATTTCTTTCTCCGGCGCGAGGTGGACCTCCACTTTGTCCGCACTGGGCAGACGCCATGTGTCGCGGAGGAACTCGATGTGGTCGTTGTGGACGATGGAGCCATCCCAATCCCCGCCACGCTGCTCTACGTGGGGAGGCATGGCGGAAGCTAGCACGGCGGCGGAGGAGCGTGCGGAGGAAGAGCGCGGCGGCGAGGCGCTGTTGCGAGAATGAGCAAGGCGAGAAGACGAAGGGAGTAGGAGGAGCGTGCGAGGGTCTGCCGCCCTCCACCTCCCCCTACTTATAGCCTCACGCGGCCGAAGAGGCCGGACGTGGGGGGAGACGTGGGATTAACTGCGCCCACTCCCCCCACGTCTCGCGTTTATTACGCATAAGTGCGAGCCGAAACTGCCGCACGGAACGTGCGGGCGGTTCCGGGATACAAAAGATCCGCGCCTGGGCCGGGGCGTGGACGTGGCGGGCCCCCTCTCTGCGGCAACGTCCCGTCTCGCGCGTGGGCTGGCAGGCTTTCCGGCTACGTGGCGCGCCATCGGCCCGCGGCTGGCCCGCGGCCCGGCGCACATGCCAGCGGGTTCCCGCCCTCCGACTCCAGAAGATTTCAGCTCAGGCGACGTGCCTGACCAAGGCCGGCTCCCAGCTGCCGGCTTGTCGCGATGGGAAGCTGTTCGAGCTTCTCGAACCCTACTCCACCTCGAAGCCCGATCAGCTTCGGGGACTACTGTCGGAGTAAATGGCCACGGGTAGCTAAACCGGCTACCCCTGGCTCTTCAGAAAATTTATCAGGCCTTTGGGCCTTCAAGCACTCCAAGCATTTGGGCCGCCTTCCCGGGCCGACTACCATTAAAGCCGACTCCCGGAAGGCGACCCAGCCTCACCGACTCCAAGAAGCCGGCCAAGAAAGACGCCGACTCCTAGAAGCCGGCCAAGACCACAACCACTCCTACATAATGGCGACCTGACGGGGCATGGCCACAGTGCGGCCCACGACCCCCGAAGCCCGAGGTGGGCATGGCTACAGGAGGTCGTACGGGAGGGATGTCTCCCGTGCGGCCCGGCACTGTAGCCATGCCAGCTACGATGTCATCCACGACCCCCTCCTGTACGGCCCAAGGACTGCGGGCCCCTTCAGCCAGAGAGAGGCGTGAAGGCGGCCCGGCTTTCCCTAGTCGGCCGGGAGCATAGCCAGCTTCCGGAAGCTGGCTACTCCCTTCCTCGAAGCAGGAGCCCCATTAAGGAGACAAGACGAGGTGAGGCTACAGTAATAGCCCCCGAGGCGGCTCACTGTAGCCATGCTCACCTCGACAAAGCCCTCATCATCAGAGGCGCGGCTACAGTAAGCAGCCGCCGACAAGACCCTAGGTGGTGGGGCCGGCCTGTCGACCGAGTAGCCGGCAGCCGGCGGGACCAACCAGCCGGCGGGACCCAGCAGCCGGCGGAGAAGCCGGCGAGCATAGACACTCACGGCTGGGACCAGATCCCAGCCGGATTACCATTGTACCCCCGGGGGGTAGGCCTATATAAACCCCCCGGAGCACCCATGCAAAGGGTTCGCATCCAAGGTAGCACACGCACACACACCATAGATAGAGAGAAGCAAGAGCTAGCCTTGTTCTTCTTCTCCCTTGATCCCAACAGCTCTAGGAGCGATTGTAGCTACTCTTTATCGAGCTAGTGATCATGCGGAGACCCCGCAGAGCAGGACTAGGGGTGTTATCTCCTCGGAGAGCCCCGAACCTAGGTAAGATTCGCCGGCGTGCATGTCTTCGCCTCATCCCGTTTCCAGGCACCGGCGACGTTTTATTGGCTCCCACAATGATAAGCCATCCTTTGGCATATGTCGCACCAACAACCCGACACCGCTGCATCATCCTGATTCGGACCAGACTCACGGCGGCGACCTCCGCTCCTTCCAACTCCGGTGAGTCTCCTCTGCCTTGCTAGAACAGATCTGCGGTAGGGTTCTTTCAGTTCTTCGTGTTCATCACCATTGCCCACAGACTCGGTAGTTCTTGTTGACACTGTAGTTAGTTGATCTTTAACCTCGCGTAGAACCACTGCGGTAGAGGTTTGAGACCCATTTCATCTATAAGAAAACCCTCTTTTTACTGCATAAGAACTATGTTCAACCTCAAGAACTTCTTCTGCCTCTGTTTTTTAGGTCTAGAAAATTTTCACCTCGCCCGACCATTTTGATCCGAAAAAGTTACTGCAATATGTGAAATCCGTTTTACCATACTTAGTAAAAACTGCAACCCTTGAATCTTGGCGGCTTATGCTTCCGACTTAAAGAAAACACGCGTCGTAGAACTTTCCGGTTTAAAGAGAACCATGCTCCGTAGAATCCTCCGACTTAACTGCAGTAAGCCGTAGATGACCAACTTATCCTGAAAACTCCGACGGCTTAGATAACTCATCGTATCAATATATATCATTAGTTCCCTTCATAAGTCGTCACTGTAGTTTGAATGATAATCCCCGGCTTATAATTAACCCAGACACTTTTCTCTTCCTCATAGACCACCAACCGTCACCATGCCTCCCAAGACTCCCATCACTTGCAACTGGATGAAATCCAACGTCACTGATGAGACCCTGGCCAACTTTGTTAAGTCCGGATATCTGCCCAAGAAGGAAGTGATGTCCTACCGTGCCCCTGATCCGTCAGAAGAAAGACCACAGCCAAGGGACGGGGAGGTAGTGATCTTTGCAGACCATTTGAGCCGGGGCTTCGCACCGCCCGACTCAAAATTCTTCCGGGACGTGCTCAACTTGTTTGACCTTCGGCCTCAGGATATAGGACCCAATTCCATATCAAACATCTGCAACTTCCAAGTTTTTTGTGAAGTATATCTTGGAGAAGAGCCGAGTCTGCTGCTCTTCAGAGAGCTGTTTTATTTGAACCGCCAAAATGAGTGCGCAAACGGTCCAAGTCTAGAGCTAGGCGGCATCTCCATCCAACGGCGCAGGGACTGTCTATTTCCTTACGCAGAACCGCCAAGTCACCCCAAGGACTGGAACATGACTTGGTTCTACTGCCAAGACACGTCCCCGGCTGATGAGAGCCCGCTGCCCGGCTTTCGCCCAACGCGCCTGGAGCCAACTCATCCATTATCCGACAAACTGACTGCCGCAGAACGCCAGCCTCTGCTTCCAATGATCAACAAGATCAAGGCCCTGCTAGGCAATGGTCTGAACGGAATAGACCTGGTCCGGGTCTGGATCTCATGGCGGGTGATCCCATTGAGCCGCCGCCCCGGCTTAATGTGTGAGTACACCGGGCGAAAGGATGACCCGCAGAGACACAGTCGCAATGATCTTCCAGAAGACGTTGCTGAAGAAGAGACCAAGGCTCTGTTAAACGAGAGCCTGGCAGACTGTGGAAGGACCGGGCTAGCCCCGTTCTGCAAGACCAATCCGGCCCCTGCGGTAAACCGCTGACCTTTAACCTTTCAACTTCTTTTACATGCCATCTTGCTAAGAATTCATTACTGTATTTCTCAGGCTGATGATAAATTCTGGCAGGTCAAGTATGACCATGAGGCGGCCAAGAAGGCCAAGAAGGCGAAGAAAGCCGCCAAGAGAGCCGCCCCTCGCAAAAAGGGAAGCAGACCCACTGCTTCGGAGCTGCTGCAATTAAGCGATAGCTCCGAGTCAGAGGTAACCCTTAAACCTTTAAACTCTTGCCATATTTGTTGTTTTCTGCTGTCCACTTTACCATCATTTTGTTTATTGACAGGATGACACCGGTGCCAGTAACCCGGTGATTGAAGAGGTAACATTACTCTCCTCCGACTCGGAGCCTTTGCCACAGCTGAAAGTCCGAAGGGTAACCCGGAAAGTAAGCTTTTCTCATCCATTAGCTCATCAAGACCCTCAATTTCTTTTGAAGCAGCAGGTTCACGAAAGCCGGCGTCTCACCCGGGCCCGCAAGGACACCGACCTCTCCGCCGGGTTACCCGACGCGACAAGGAAGTGTCGCACCGAGGTCTTTTCTCACTTGTACCCTTTTCATCCGTTGGCGGGTGTTATCCGTCAACCACTTAATTCTTTTGACTCCAATTACCAGGAGACCTCCCCCTCTTCGGGTGACTCCATGCAGTCAAGTCTCCCGGCCTTCAAGACTACACCCGGGTAATAACAATCACCTTACATTATCTGTCTGTATTTACTCTTTGTATGCCTAACACTTCTGTCTTTTCAGTGCCCAAGCAAAGCTCACCAAAAGAGCAAAGAAGACTAGGTCAGCCGGAGTGCCAGACTTGCCCGAGCCGGAGATGACGGCTCAAGAGCCGCCAACCGCCTCCGAAGCCACCATTCCCATGGATACGGCGCCTGAAGCCCCTGCCCCGACCACCAAGACAACGACCGAAGCGTCAGCTAATCCGGAGGCCTCTGGCTCAACACCACCGGCTAACGACCCGGACGTGGTAATTACCCGGACGGAGCATGTTGAGCCGGGGAGGCCGACCGCACTGGCCCAATGCTCCGCGAAGGGGGAGCTGCTGCAACCCCTCCGGGTGAATCTGGATCTCTCGGGCTACACCGATTTGAGCATTGGAGAGCTTGTTTCTAGCTACATCAGCCAGGTTCACAAGAGCCGGGACGCCGAGATCGCCATGGTCAACCAGATCCATCAAAAGTCTGAGGTAACCTTCTGTTGTCTTCTTACTTTCCGCATAGTGATCCTTGTCACGCTAGCCCCCAAGTCTATGACTTATACTTGGAATATGTTGTAGACTTAGAGAGTCCGGGGCGTGTACAGCCCCAACTCATTATTACGTGAGAGTGTCACGGGCAGCGAGCTTCACAGGCATTGGGCCTTCTTTACAGTTACTGGCCTTGCTTCATATCGCCAGACGAGGGCCCCGCCTTGCGCCACCCTTGACCTCCTTTGAGCCGACCGGTCACCGGGATGACACAAAGGAGGGAAAGAGGACACCAGCGTTGCCCCCGGCGACCACATGTCCTCTGCCGGGGGAAGGGTCATCGAGGCCTCCCCTGCAGAGTGCCTACCTCCGGATGTCGCCAGGCGTCATGCGCCGTGGGGAGGGGCCTTGCTCCTGACTCCCTCCCGGTGGCCCCCAGCGCGTCTCCCTTGTTGGAAAGGGTGCCGCCGTGCCAGGGTCATCGATCGACGCTGCAACCTGATTCATCTGCAGCCCATGGTAAGCATAAGCTTGTTCCTGAGAGATTAGCGGTACCCTGTAGTTGTCGTTGCCGGCGCGACCGTCGTGGTTCTCCGTTGGTTCTTGGAAGGCTTCGGCTCCTAGCGCCCCCTCTCCCCAATCTTCTCCAATGAATGAGCCGGGGTCGTCCTCTGGTGCGTACGCTTGGTCCATCATGCGGGGCACGTAGGCTTCCAGGGCCGTCACCCCAAATACCTCGCCGTGGTGCCCCACACTCCATGTTGCTCGGCCCAGGGTGGCGTCCTAAGGATGGTAGCATGTCATCCGGCTGGGACCATGGAGGGCGACGCTTGCGCTCGTGCTTGTCGCGGGCGGCATAGGGGAGTCGGAGCCCCCTACGCCGCTGGCCGTGCTGATGTTGATGAAGCCCCCGGGCGTAGTTGATGGTGCGCGGATGTGGTGAGGTTCACCGCGCGGCCCTGCAGTGGCCTGAGAAGAAAGTCGATGGCAGAAGGGTGGTGCTCCCGACGCCGCTACATCCAGCAGCTCGGCAACATGCTCCAGCAGTGTATCCCGGCCGCTTTCCATCAGCCTACATCGTAGCAGCTCCCTTGCCACAGTGAGCGCTGCCCGTATGTTTGCTTGCTCCCGCCGTGAGCGCGGCGCCGTTGCTACGGCGTGGCTCACTGCTCTTGCGGCGGCTCGTACTTGCCGTGGGGTGAGGGTGGACGACGCCTGGCCGTGCTGCCCGCGTCCGGCGGAGTTTGGCGGCGCTCGCGACGCCTGGAGTGCAGGGTCGAGATCTTCATGGGCAGGCGGCGCTGCTCGGGCTGGCCAGGCTGCCCAGCGGTCAGAGCCGGCCCTTGAGTCGCTGGACATCATGGCTGGGGAGTGTCGGCGAGCTGGTTGGTGTAGAAGAAGCTCCGGCGCACCCCTACCTGGCGCGCCAAATGTCAGATGTGGGGTTCCGGCGAACCCTTAAAGTTGAAACACTGGGGTGCTCGCGAAGCCTTTCCCTCCTACCGATCTACGCCCTAGCTCGCTAAGATCTCGCGGACGAACTCGATGAACTCGCAACACAGAAAGACACGAGGTTTATACTAGCTCGGACCACCGTTGTGGTGTAATACCCTACTCTAGTGTGGTGGTGGTGGATTGCCTCTAGGGCTGATGTTGAATAGTATAAGGGAAGAACAGCCTCCTGAGGTTGAGGTGTTCTTGTGGCTAGGATAGGCTCTCGATCGGGTTGGATCAAGCTAAGATGAGATGCCTCTACTATGGTGGCTAGCTCTACTTATATAGGCCCTGGTCCTCTTCCCAAATATCGAGCGGGAAGGGAGCCAACAACGGCGGGCAAATTTGAAGGGGGACAGCTAGTACAAGCTATCCTGACAAAAGCGGTCTTCGCCTGCGAAAAGCTCTGGTGGTGACGCCGTCTTGGGCTCCACGGTGACCTCCGTCTTGCCGTCCTTATGGTCTTGGTCTCATTGCACTAATATAGCAACCTTTGCATGATGCCTCGGTACTCTTCGCCTGCGCTGGCCTCCTTAGAACCAAAGAGGAAATAAGGACGCTACGCGCGCTGGCGCCCGCCTGGTGTGGTTTGCCCCGCCTTGATATCTCCGCTCCTCGTGGGCCTGCCTGGCTAGGCCAGTCCATAGGAGGTCTTGCATCGTCCGCCTCGCGAGGCTTGGACCCTTGCGAGGGTCTTGGATGCCTTGTTGATGAAGATGGGCCGTATGGCCTGCTGGCTTAGCCACGCTATGGGCCGCAGACAGGCAAGTCTGGGGACCCCCGTTCCCAGAACGCCGACAGTGGTCGCCGTCGGTGGTGTGGGGATCGCCGGAGAAAAAGTT
>NC_057814.1:289156959-289176079 GCF_018294505.1 Triticum aestivum | reverse complement strand
GGTGGTGGGGAGTGGTTTCGGGGCGGGCGAGGCGGGCGCACCACTGGCCGCGGGCGGTGGGGGAGCGGCGCCTTAGCCGGCGGTGGGTGGCGGCTCAGGGGGTGGAGGTTGAAGATGAACTCCAGACGCTTGATTTTCTATCCAATGGCTGGAAAATCGATTGACCAGAGATGAAAAATTCAGTCGACTAACGTGTAGCCTCACCCCTACTAGTGCGTTCAGTTTCGATAGTAAAATTCAGTTTCGACAGCAAAATTCAGTTTCGATAGTTAATTTCAGTTTCGACAGTTAAATTCAGTTTTGACAGTTAAGTTCAGAGATGAGCGACTGATGTATTTTACATCTAGCACTCTGTGGTTATGTATTTTACGTCATCTATTGGAGACGCTATTAGAATTGCACTCAGGTTAACATTGTCTCTCTTGTCCTGCTTCAGCCTCGGCGTCGTACAACTCACTGGAGCTGCTCCAACGACGAAACCCTCCATCACAGCAGAGCAGTACCCCGGGCTCCATCTCAAGATGCCTAAGATCTTCTTCCCCTCCTCCGATAGCCAAGTCAGCCAGAGCATCCTCACCGACCAACCCAATCATGTTGAGATCGACATGGATTCGCCAAAGAGGTTGTACACTTGTTGCATCTCTTTTTTTACTCTACATGTTACATATATATTGTCCACTGAGCATACGTAGTAACGTGAAATACGATTAGTTTCTCCTACTATATGAAAAGCAGTGAGGTACCAGGCAACTTAGCTATCCGTGATGGACTCTCTTGAACGCCATCATTATTTATCTCTGCGCGTTTGAGATGTGCTTTTGTCGATGGGCCTGGGAGTTGAGCTAGTCGGGCAGTGGCCTGGGTCCAAAGTAGTAGAAGTAGCACAAAAACATTTTTTGAGTGTAGGCTTTTCCTTGCTCAAGCCTGCCTACTAGAATCGCAGTGCTTGAAAGGAAAAGTGAAGAAAAACATAGGAATTGGAAAGTTTCCTATGGTACTACTATTCATGCATTTGGTTCAAAGGAATGGAGCAAATGAAAACTGTTGGATTTGTTCCTTTAGTGTCTCCTTGAAAGAAAAACCATAGGAATTTTAATATCCACTTGTCCTCCTTTTCAAATTCCTATTCATGAATCACAAGACTAAGAGATAGTAGCATAATAGTATTATAACCGTACATTTTCTTGTGGTTTGACTTAATCTCACCATGCTTCTTTGCATCCTATGATCTTCCAATTCTTGTGAACCAAACACCCAGATTGGCAAAAATCCTATGTTTTTGAATTCTCTATTTTGCACGTGCATTCATATCCTATTACTATGTATTTCCTATCCCTGCATTGTTAGAATCCTCAAATTCAAACAAGCCCTTATAGAATTACTTCTCTTACAGATAGTTTTTTTAGGGTTAAATGACAATGGGAGAGGCTCCCACTGACTTTGTATTAAATCATGTCACAAGCTTACATACTTACAGGGGTGAGGTTAAGGCCCCCAAGCCATATCTAGGACTAACTTAGCAAGATTACAACCAAGAGTGGGGTAGCACAAGGTAACGATGCAAAGAGGGGATTACAAACTTTGGAGGAACGTGGAGAGAAAGGGGTGCAGCTCCTGTCTACAGTTGTGCACAAGTAGTTCCACGAGACTCTTGAAGCGTGTCAGCCAAGAATCAAAGGAGTGTGGCACCTCTATAAAGTGCTCATTGTTGCGTTCCTTCCAGATACTCCAGGAGGCCAGCATAAAAATGTCCATAAAGATCGGTTGGCTCCATTGTTGTTCCCCTGCGCGAATCAACCTTAGACACTTGTCCAGATTAGGCCAATGGATCCCCAGTTTAGCCCAACATTGCACACTGAAAGGGCAATGAAAGAATAGGTCACTGGTGCGCGTCGGTCCTAAACAAACGGTTTTTAACCCCTTTCTGCGACGGCATTTGGAAGCGTCGCCAAGTGAGTGTGGGCGACAGGGGGGTCCTTCCCACACGACCCAGAAACCATCGGGGATAGGGCCCCTACAGTACTCCTACTCGTTTCTGCTCGCATTGCCATCGTAGTCGGTGCTACGTTTACGATGCATAGCCCATCACAAACGGTTCACTATTATAGAACGTGTATGATGCGCGGCCCATCACAAACGGTTCACCGTTAAGAAGATTAGCTAATAGTCGTACGAGTGTCGGACAGGATTACGAAACGTCGGACCGTCGTAACATCGTTGTAGACGACAACATCGCACACGCTATTCTGTGCTGCAACGTTTACGATGCATACTTCATCAGAAACAGTTCATAGATGCGAACATGTACGATAAGGCAACTAACACAAACGTTTAGTTAGCCCGCACCGTTTGTGATATTGTCTGACATCACACACGCTTTGCAAACCGCAACTGTGTGCATGCTTGCACACGTTTCCTCTCTATGAACCGTCTCGGATTATGGTGCATATCGCAAACGTTTGTGTTTTACCAACCGTGTGTGCCGTAACAACCTAGAGAGCGTAATTTCACCGTAATTTAATTGCTGCTTTTCCAAATTGTACCAGATTTGAATTTGAATTTGAATGTATGCTATAGCTTTATTCATATCCATCAGGTTCAAACAACCAATGCATTATTCGATTCATAGGGACATATGTTCAAGAATTACATAAGAACCAAATAACGAATGATGAACCACAGTTGTATACTTGTACTATTAAAGACGGTAAAGAAAGAGGCGAAATATATTCTGGTTGCTGAACAAGGTGAAGCAGAATGCCCATATTGTGCCCTCCTCCATGCAGAAGGCACGCACGAGTCTAGTCCAACCCCTTGTGATGGCCGACCGCCCATCCTTCACGGTCTTCATGAAAAAATCTAGATAATCATCGTGTTCTGGTAGAAATACTTTAACCTTTGCATGCCCAGCAATCATGTATTTTGAGAGGTAATCTTGAGTAAACTGCTTTGGCAAACACTGCAAAGGAAAAAGATTCAGACATTGTCATCTAACACAACTCATTATGGGCCGTAAAAAGAAGGCTGCAGAGTTCTTACTTACCATCCTGCAGTTCGCTGTTGTCTTGGATAAAGTGTAAACAAATAATTTAATTGCCTTCTTTGGACCCATTTTACTAACAATCTTTATCATCTTCCTCACTTGATGCTGGTTCATCGATATCTCATTGCCCCATACGTGGAAAGGGTGGAAATGCGGATCTTTACCAATGACATATGTACCTAAAAGCACCAAGTTAATATTAGAAGCTAAACAGCAACTGCACAATGATGTAGTACAACACTCTTTTATAATATGTCTATATACATCCGTATGTGGTAGTCCATTTGAAATCTCTAAATAGACAAATATTTAGGAACGGAGGGAGTATCTTATAACATCCAATATACTCACATATTAGATGAATTAACATCTTATATTATGGGCCATAAAGAGTTTAGTTCATTCTTACAAATTATCGGCTGATTAATTGCTGCTGTATCCATGGGTTACAGTTAGTTTGCGCTAGTTCGGGCTCAAATAGCCCTAAAGTATATCTAAACATGAGGGCTAGTTTGAGCTAGTTGCATCTATAACCCAGCAAAAAAAACTATCCAACCCAAGAGGTGCTAATTGGAGCTAGTTCTCCTAGTGCATTTATTGTCAATCTAACCCTACCATCCAAACAACTCTTTGGATGGAGTTAGTTCAGGGTTAGTAATGAGCTAGAAACTAACTTTAACATCTAGCTAAGTTGAGTATCCAAACAGGGATGTGTTGTTGCTGTTGTTGCTGCTGCTCTTCTACGTATATCTAGACATCATTAGCACATTAATGTAACACTCTTCCTTGTTGCTATGTAGCCTAGGATTGGATATTTAGACATTAAGTACAGTGCATGTTGCTATGTAGCCTAAGATATATTACATATGGCCCTAGTTAACCTAACGAAAAATGGGCTGCAGATATACTCATTTAAAAGTCTGATTCACCGATTAGTCCCTTATCAGCCGCCGGCCTATATGGTACCTGCTACCGATATCCTGAACAGTGAGCAGATATAAGCCATGGGATGAAACTAACCTCAATGGAAAATAGCAGTCGTTCCCAAAATTGTCCTGTGTTGGTACATCGAGAAGCATGTTAAGCACAACAGGCTAAACATCAACCAAAATTATACATGGCAGACAAAATAATCTCCAAAAAATAGCTTCAGTGTGCAGGTTTAAGCACGCTAGTAAAGCAAAACAAGTGGAAAGGTGTGCTAACTGCAACAGGCCTAACATTTAACAACAAGCAGACATAGTCATTCAAACTGGTATTGTGCCGGTCTAAGTACACTGGTTATGGTTAAATAAAAATGGAAAGTGGTGTTAACTACAAGATGCAGCAACCAAATGTAGTCATTCATAGTGGTATTGTTGAACCTGGTACTGATGAAATTGAACTCACAGTTCATACTTGCACATATAGAACATCACGTTGTGAATAACTGGAATAAACAAGGCATACTACGAACAACCAAAGATAGCATTGGAAACTGAACATATGCTAACTACAAACAACCGAACAATCAAAAAACTTTAAAAGAGGCATATGCTAGCTATAACAGGCTTAACATCAATCAAATATATGCATTCCTATCGGTATGTTTAAAACTGGATTGATGAAATGTACTGCACGGTAAATAATTGCACATATAGAGCATCACATTATGAACAACTAAATAATCAAATCATGGGTTTCCTCACTTGTCACAGATGGGCTCGTTCCCATGGGAAGAGCACAGACCCTGGATGCGCTCCATGTTGTCGCAGATGGGCTCCTTCCCCTTGGAAGAGCACGACTGTAGGGTGCCCTCCCTGATGTCACAGACGGGCGCTTTCCCCTTGGAAGAGCAGATGGGCTCTTTCCCCTTGGAAGAGCCGGAGAGGGTGCCCTCCTCGTGGTCGCCATCGATGAGGTCTGACTTGGAAGTTGTGGATCCCAAGGCAGCATCGCAGAACGTGTCCTTCAGAAATGACAATAGGGGCTCGATGGCGATGTAGAATGGCAAATTGTTGACAACGTGCCAGAGGAGATCAGCGGCGGGGCTATGGATGAGATCGACGGCGGTTGAACCCGAGGGGTTGGGGTGGGCACTACTAGAAAAAGGTCTATAGATGGGATTGACACTAATGGCGCACCAGACAAGCCTGGCCCAGGGTGCGCCATTAGTATAAAAAGTATTTTTTTAACTAGTGCGCCTGTCCAAACATACTAATGGCGCACCACCAGAAGGTGCGCCATTAGTAACCTGGATTACTAATGGCGCATCTGGAGTTGGTGCGCCATTAGTAAGTGGGAAGCAACAAGATATTTTGGACAGCCTCTCCTACCCACACTCACTTTCTCCCCACTTCATTCTCTCCACCTCCTCCTTGTCTCGGGTGCCTCCTCTTTTTCACCTCATTTCCACCATAGATTCATTCAATTTAAGTGGTTAAATTACCTTGTTTTGATAGGTAAGTAAGGGGGGAAGCTATATTTATGTTGTTCTCCCTACAACAATGTGCACATGCACTTTTTATGGCCTAGCTAGATCTATGTATGTTCGTGGTGTTGCATATGTTTGTGGTGTTGCATATGTGTTTGTGTTTGGAGGTGTACCGGTATTTGAAATGCGATAGTTGCCAATATTTTGCCGGAATGTTGATTCATTTCCGTTTCGGCGAGAATTTTGGCATTAAGCATTCTTTTTGGTCCTATTTTTAGGGAAAGTCATGCCAAATTT
Organism: Triticum aestivum; assembly: GCF_018294505.1. Classification (NCBI taxonomy): domain Eukaryota; kingdom Viridiplantae; phylum Streptophyta; class Magnoliopsida; order Poales; family Poaceae; genus Triticum; species Triticum aestivum. The sequence goes on along the minus strand of NC_057814.1, from coordinate 289,170,326 downwards.
TTTGTTGGTTCTAAAATATCGTTTTGCTCTACCCCGCAGGCGACCATGGTCCGCATGATGACCGAAGGCATCGTGAATAGGTTTTTGAGGTCCGCGAAGGCCGAGATGCTTCAAAAGAACAAGATGGAGATAAGATGTCCGTGTCGAAGATGCAAGCTGAAGAGCCTTATTGCGGACCCGGAATCCTGGCAGGTGCGGGACCACCTGCTCTTGCGTGGTTTCATGGATGGCTATCGGTGGCAAGGTGATGAAGATGACTACGAAGTCGTCCATGGGGGCCGGGCAAGAAATGAGGAAGGGCAGCAAGACAACCACCGCGGCTCGGGCGGGCGAGAAGACGAAGAATCCCCAGGAGATGATCACGACGGTGATGCTGTACACAGTCATCATGTAGAAGATGCAGGACATGATGATGAGGAAGATGCCGGAGCAGACGACGGGCATGATCATGAAGATGATGATGCCGGCGGAGCAGACGACGCTGGACCATCGATGGGCTGGGTGCAGGACCCTCATATTCAAGAGATGCTTCTCAAGCAGACGGATAACGCAAGAGCTGCCGCCCGAGAGAAAGCCAAGATGGATCAACTTGAGTTAGACGCGGTTACTTCATTGTATGAAGGATGCAGGCCCGAGGATACCCGCCTGAAAGTAACGCTCATGGCTCTGGAGATGAAGGTAAAACACAAAATGACCGACGGATGCTTCGACGAGAACATGTCATTCTGGCACGAACGTCTTCCCAAGGGGAACAAGTGCCCGACCAGTTTGGAGGAGGCGAAGAAAATCGTGTGTCCTCTGGATTTACCGCACGTGAAATACCATGTGTGCATGAACAATTGCATCATTTATCGGGACGAGCACGCGGAGTCTACCATATGTCCGGTGTGCGGCGTCACTCGATACAAGAAGAGGAAGAAAGCTCCTCGAAAAGTGGTGTGGTACTTTCCGATCACTCCTCGTCTGCAGCGGTATTTCGCGGACCCTAAGGTAGCAAAGCTCCTGCGTTGGCCCGCGGATAGGGAGGAGAAGAAGCGAGAAGATGACGCAAATGATCCGGAGATAGATAAAAAAGACAAGATGCTGAGTCAACCTAAGGATGCGAGCCAGTGGCAAGCGTTGAACTTCGAAGACCTAGAATTTGGGAACGATCCAAGGAACATCGTGCTGGGCGCGAGCACCGATGGAGTCAATCCGTTTGGGAGCCAGAGAAGCACACATAACACCTGGCCTATGTTTGTGTGGATGTACAACCTTCCCCCCTGGTTGTGCATGAAGAGGAAGTACATTCACATGAGTATGCTAATTGAAGGACCGAAACAACCAGGGAACGACATCAATCTGTATCTGGGGCTGCTGAAAGAGGAGCTTGACACGCTGTGGAAAACGCCAGCCAATACGTGGGACGCCGCAGAGAAAGAATATTTCCCTATGAGAGCCGCGCTGCTCACGACGGTGCACGACTATCTCGGTTACGGATATCTCGCGGGGCAGGTGGTCCACGGATTTTCTGGATGCGTCAGGTGCATGGATGACTCAACGTATCGCCAGCTAGATAGAGATCCCGGGTCTTCGAAAACCGTGTTCATGGGACATCGAAGGTGGATTCGCGACGATGACCCGTGGAGAAAACGCAAGGATCTATTCGATGGTGAAACCGAACCCCGAGGACGCCCGCGTACGAGGAGCGGCAAGGAAATAGACGAGCTGTTGAAAAATTGGAAAGACTGCCCACTGCCGGGAAAGAAGCAAAAGGCGCCAGAGCCGGGAAAGAAGCGAAAGGCGCCAGAGCCGCTGCTGAAGGTATGGAAAACGAGGTCTGTTTTCTGGGACTTGCCGTACTGGAAGATCCACCGTGTGCCTCACAGCCTTGATGTCATGCATATCACGAAGAACGTGTGCGAGAGTCTGCTTGGTACCCTGCTCAACATGCCAGAGAGGACCAAAGATGGGCCGAAAGCAAGGGCAGACTTGAAATCAATGGGCATCAGGCAGGAGCTTCACGCTATATATGTTGATGATGAGGCGAAGCAGGACACGGAAAGTCGTCGCAAAGGCAAAAAGGCCAAGAAGACCGGAAATGACTACCCTCCCGCGTGCTTCACTCTAAGTCAGGAGGAGATCGAGCAGTGTTTCACCTGCCTCGTAGGAGTAAAACTTCCTTACGGTTACGCGGGGAAGATAAGCAGATACCTAGACCTAGCGAAGCTGAAGTTCAGCGGGATGAAGTCTCACGACTATCACGTGCTGATGACGCAGATACTTCCAGTTGCAATCCGTGGGATCATGGACGCGCACGTCCGTGAAATGCTATTTGGCCTATGGAACTTTTTCAACGTCATCTCTCGGAAGTCTGTTGGCGTGAGGCAACTCAGAAGGCTACAGGAAGAGATCGTGGTGATACTATGCGAGCTTGAGATGTACTTCCCGCCCGCATTCTTCGATGTTATGGTGCATCTGCTGGTCCATATCGTGGACGATATCATCCAACTCGGGCCGACGTTCCTGCACAGCATGATGCCGTTCGAAAGGATGAATGGTGTCATCAAAGGATACGTTCGCAACATGTCACGTCCAGAGGGAAGCATAGCCAGGGGCTTTCTGACCGAAGAGTGCATCTTCTACTGCACGAATTATCTTGGCATCGAGAAGCCCGTTGGTCTGCCCGTCAACAGGCACCTCGGCAGGCTCGCTGGATGGGGTCACCGTGAGGGTCGCCGCGAAATGCATGTCGACTTCGAGGGTCGACTCGCCGACTTTGAAAGAGCAAACCTAGTCGCGCTACAACACATAGACGTGGTCGATCCTTGGGTGGTAGAGCACAAAACCTTTATTAAGAAGACGTACAATGACCGAGGCCAACAGAGGACGGACGGAGATATACTCAAAGAGCACAACTCATGTTTCACGCGTTGGTTCAAGCAGAAGCTTCTGTCGTACCCTTTACATGAGGATTCTTCCGTGGAAGAACAACTCATATTCGCCTTGTCACAGGGCGTCGAGCACAACCTGATGACCTATGAGGCGTACGATATCAACGGCTACACATTCTACACCGAGGCCAAGGACATGAAGAGCGATGGTTATCAGAACTCCGGGGTAACGATGGAATCCTACACCGGTAACGACAAGGACAGATACTACGGAAGGATTGAGGAGATCTGGGAGCTGAGCTACGCTGGAGAGAAGGTCCCGATGTTCCGTGTCAGATGGGCCAAGAGCGTCCTAAAAGAAGACCGATATTTCACCACCATGGTTATACCCGAAGCCAAATCCAAGACCGCAGGCGCAAACGTCACCGCGAAATATGAGCCATGGGTACTGGCTTCCCAAGTGGACCAATGCTTCTTCATTACCGACCCGTCAAAGCCCAGTCGTGTTGTCGTGAGGAGAGGCAAAAGGAAGATCATCGGAATGGATGGAGTAGCCAATGAGCAAGACTTCGACAAGTACAGCGACCCGAGAATCGAACATGACGACGATGATGAAGTAGCAGCATACACCACAAGAAGAAGCAGGACCACCCTACCTAAAGGACGTCCGTTCCACAGAAGAACTCCATTTACGAAAAAGAAGGGCAAGAAGATTGTGAACAGATAGCTAGCTAAGATCGATTGTATTTAAATCGTAGCCTTCATTTCTCGATTGTATTTCATGGGCACTTTTTGAACTATCATGAATATTTTTAAATTTCATGGACACTCGATCTCGATCCCCCTCCATCTCGATCGCTAGCTATCCCACCTCGCCAGATCCGGTCCCCCTCGCCGCCGAGCACCCCCCGGTCCACCGGCCCCCCGCACCCCACTGTCTTATAAAAAAATTATTACTGTCTTATAAAAAATTTATTACTGTCTTATAAAAAATTATTACTGTCTTATAAAAAAATTATTACTGTCTTATAAAAAATTATTACTGTCTTATAAAAAATTATTACTGTCTTATAAAAAATTGTGGAGCCTGGGAATCGAACCCAGGACCTCCTGGTGTGAGAACTGGCTGCTGACCAGTCGAGCTAGTAGAGAGAACTTGGTGTGGATCAGGTAAAGTGGAAGATAACCTGTTGGCTCGAGCAGAAATGAAAAAAAAGACTAATGGCGCACCAGGGTGAGGTGCGCCATTAGTATGGATGTACTTATGGCGCACCAGGGTGAGGTGCGCCATTAGTATGCATGTACCTGTTGGATAACCTATCCCCTCTCTCCCTCGCCCTTGCCCTCGATCCCCTTCCCCTCTCCTCTCCCAACGCCGCTGCCCTGCTGCCTCGACGCCGCCCCGTCGTCCTCGTCTCCGCCCCGACGCCCCGACGCCGTGACGCCGCCCTCTCCTCTCCCGACGCCGCCGCCCCGCCGCCCCGTCGTCCTCGTCTCCTCGGCGCCGCTCTCCTCGTCTCCTCGGAGCACCACCACCACCCGGACCTCGTCGCCTCCCGGACCTCGTCGCACCACCACCAACATCCACAGCGTCGACGTCTTCGTCCCCGACGACGCCCCCGTCTTCTACGCCCGCAGGTACCCCATCCAAATCACCCCCGCCTCCATTTCCCACCTCTCCCTCTCTGCTCCTAATACAACAATCTGTCTCTGAACTTCGCTTTTGGACTCCTGATGCGCCAACATTACAGGGTGTGTGCGCTTTTTTTTGCTTGGCATGCCGTGTGTGATGTGTGAGTTTTAGTCTGAACCTTCTCCCCTGTTCTCTGTACCTATCATATCCCTCCTTTAATTTGTGAGTTCTATCAGTCTATGAGATGGGGATTGTAATTCTCAATGGTTTGTTGTCAGGATTGGTATGTTGGTCGCCTTGGGAATTGTGATTGCATTTCTCAATGGATTTTACAGTGTAAACCTTGTAGGATTTGTAGTGTAATTCCTGTCTGGATTTAGAGTGTAATTCCTAGTAGATTTGCACTGTACTTGTCATTTTTGGGTTTGCAGTGTAAATTCTGTCTGTATTTATAGTGTAATTCCTAGTAGATTTACACTGTACTTCTCATTGTTTGGATTTGTAGTGTAATTCATGTTTTTACAGTGTAATTGTAAGTGGATTTACACTGTAATTCCTACTGGATTTACAATGTTTTTCTTAGTGGAGTTCCACTACAATTTTAAGTAGATGTACACTGTAATTCCTACTGGATTTATAGTGTTTTTCTTACCGGAGTTCCACTGTAATTAGAATCTAGTGGATTTAATTTACACTATAATTCTAAGTGGATTTACACTGTAAACCCACCCCGGCCTCCATTTTTCCCCGCCGATGTTTCTGGTCATGCAGCAACCTAGAAGCCTGCTTGCCAGTCAGTAGCAACTACCTGTCCAGATAGTTCTTCGTGTATGGTGTGTCAAAAGAAAAAACCTTAGTAAAAATGGTTAGGATGCTCATGCTGGACTAAAACCATGGAATAAAAAAGGCAGAGGTAACAGTTTTTTTGGCGGTAACAGAGTTTTTTAGCAATGCATAGAACACCATAACTTTAAATTAAACACCGCCTACTTACATACAAGGGGAATCTTGAGTAATCCTACTCATAGTGAACAGATAATAAGTTTCTTTTTTTAGAGCACCTGTTTCTAACCAACATATTTGAACAGTATATGAGCAGTAAAAGTAAGAGTGAGCAAACTAGCACCTCGCTTTGATTAGGCAGATATTGCCAAATATGTGGACACAGTGCTGGATGGAGTATAAGACTAAATCTCTTGTGTATCTCTGTACACGTTTGCATAGTTCATCATGAACTAGCACCACAGACCAGCTTATGAGTTGCTCCAAGAAACTCAGTACCTTGTTTGGGTGATAGTGCTATGAAACTTGGCGGGGTTCCTTTTGTGACTCACCTGCCAATTTAGTGCGGAGGAAATAACCACATGTCCTTGATTGATTTGTAGTTTTGTAGTTGGTTGTTACAGAATGCAGTACCTTGGTTGTGAAGATAATAAAAATTATGACAATGTTGTGCAGGAGTAGTAATAAGAGAAGATCGCTCTGAGGTGAAGGAAGCAAGTGAGAGGCAAAGTGAGTTATTCTCTGGTCGTGTATTTAGTTAGTTACTTACTCCTGGTAGCTAATAAGTGGTTACTCTTTGGACTTTGGTGGTGTATGTATCAAAGCATGTTGTAAATATAGCAGCTCTGTTCCTTTTGTTGTAATGCCTAATGCCTTCATATTCTACTTGTATCACTGTATCATTGTAGCAAAAGTACAAGGATCAGATCACTTGGGCATGAAATGGTTCCAGAAACCAAAAGCCTGTTGTACATTATAGCAGTTCTCTGTGTTTTTGTGTAATGCCTAATGCCTTCTCTGTGTTTTTGTGCATAGATTTTAGGGCAAATCTAGCACAGTATAGTTAGCAAAGTTAGAAATCTTTTAGGAAATTTTAAAAACAGCAGCAAAAATATTAGGTATAAAAACAGTAGCAAATAAAAAAAGAGTAGCAAATATAGCTAGGGAAATTTTGTTTAGGTATAAAAACAGTAGCAAATAAAAAAAAGCAGTAGCAAATTAAAAAAACAGTAGCAAAAAATTAGGTATAAAAACAGTAGCAAATATAGCTAGGGCAATTTTGTTTAGGTATAAAAAACAGTAGCTACAATTTGTAAAAAGCATGAGCAACTGAAAAATCATCCTGAAATATAGCTAGGACAAACTTCAGTCTTTTTTTTGTTTGTAACAGAAACTACAGTAGTAAATATTTCCTGAAGTAAATATTTTCAGTCATTACAAATATGATACTGCTTGGAGATGATACTGCTTGGAGATGATACTGCTTGGTGTATTTTCCATGTTGTGATGGAGGCCTTTTTTTCCTTGTCCACCCGAGAGGCCCTTGAGTTTGCCGGAATGTCGATTAACTTCCGTTCCGGCAAATTCGGGTACTCCATATGTCCTATTTTCAGCAAAGGTCATGCTGAAATTTTTCGTGAATTTTAGCATGACTTTGCTAAAAATAGGACATATGGGGTACTTGTGACTAATGCATGTGCCGGGGTATCTTAGTAGTTAATTAAGTAGGATCAAGTGCCCCGGCGTACTTGTGACTAATGCATGGCTTTTAGGGTGCCTCGGTGTCGATAAAAACCGAAATGATGAAAGCTTAGGCTTTTAGGGTGCCTCGGCGTCGAAAAACCCTCAATGATAAAAGCTTAGCTTTTAGGATGCCTCGGTGTCGAAAAACCCTAAATGATGAGACCATGATCTTGTTCCTTGATAATAACCAACTTTTTGACCAAACTTTGTTCCTATTTAGAGAGAAACATGGCCAACAACGATGAGGCTGGGGGTTCGAGCGTCAAGCCATTCTGGATGCTGTCCCAGGAGATGGAGGAACAACCTCACTTGTATGAGGACGCCGCCTTCCCCACCGATCCTGAGACCACTGATGGTACCGCCGAGGATGACCCCACTGATGCCACCACTGATGGTGCCGCCGAGGATGCCACCACTGATGGTGCTGCCGAGGATGCCACCACTGATGATGGCGGCGCACGCACAGATGGCAGCCAACCGAAGAGGCAACGGAAGGACCGGCGCCCGACCGTGCTCCGCACCCTCAAGGAGGAAGTTACTGAAGTGGACTCCGACGGGAATCCAACGGCGCCCGAACGAATAGTCAAGGGGTACTCGCTTCAGCTCGGGTGCATTCTCCGGAGCACCGTCTCGATCAACACCGAGAACCTGAGGCATCCTGACCGAGGGAATTTGCGCAACCTCCTCTTCACGAAGCTGCACGAACGATACAAGTTCCCCGCTGAATTTGAAAACACAAGCCTCAAAGGGAATAAAGTGAACAATGCTGCCCTCACGAAGATGAGCAAGGCCCTGTCTACTTGGAAAAGCAATGTGAAGAGAATGGTCGAGAAAGGTGAGAGTTATGAGAAGATCAAGGAGAAAAATCATTCGATCACCGAAGATGACTACAACGACTTCAAGATCAATTGCTCGAGCACCGCAAGCTCCGAATCAAGTAAGTGGGGGAAAGAAATGCGGGAGCTGAACTTAGGGGAACACACACTCGGTCCCGGCGGTTACAGAGTGGCGGAGCCTATATGGGACAAGGAGGAGGCGGACCGTGCCGAGCAAGGCCTACCGCCCCTCTTCGATAAATACGGTGACAAGCAGACCAGGAACTTTGTCAGGGCCCGGTACAAGAAGGACCCGAAAACAAAGGAGCTTACCACGGATCCGAAGACCAGGGCGCTTGAGGTTGTTCTGGTAAGGAATACACCCCCTCGTAATTAGCTCCATATGGTTGCATTCTAATTAATGAAGCCAAATTTCTAAATGGTTCACATTCCTTCCGCAGGCGACTGAAAGCAGTAGCGAGGGGTCGACTAAGAGCAACCCTTGGGACACCACTCTAAATAGGGCGTTGAATGTAATGAAGAACAAGGATAAGCTCAGTAAGCCGACGTCAGCTGGTCGTGTGGCCGGCAAAGGCTTGTCGACAAAATGGTCGTCATACTATGACACTGCTGGGCGAAAGGAGAAAAAGACCAGCTCGGAAAGCCAGGCGCGCGAGGTTCAAGAACTCAGGGCACAGGTGGCGCGGATTCCGGAGATTGTCCAAGAGCAAGTGCAACAACAACTCGGAGCGACGATCACCGCCATTGTGCCTACCTTGATCCAGGGGATTAGTGCGTGGATTGCGGGCGGCCAACAGGGGCCGCCCCCGATTCCTAGCTTCACGGCCAACAACTCGCAGAACGCGATGGCGGGGCCATTGGTGTCTCCGGCGGAGCCGGCATTGGTGTCTCCGACGCCGGCACGGGAGCTTAATGCACCCGGGTGTACGCCGGCCGGCACCTCTGCAGCAAGCGGCCCCTCCGTCAACTGCACGCCCGCCGTTGGCGGTGCCTCGACATTAGCCGAGCTCGACGCCATCATCACGGTAACTAATTAAGCCTCTCTCAGCCGAGGACTTCATCTCCTTGCCTTTGACTGGGCATCCCTAACGCCCTACATGTTTTCGCAGGGCGCCGCCGACGTTCCGTGCACTCTCCTGCACTTCGTGAACAACGAGTTGGTCGATGTCGCCAAGGGCAAAATCGTTCAACCGGGCAACCCCTTGTTCCACGGTACCCAGATGCCACCCAACTTGTTTAGGGTTCAACTGGTTCGGGTGCTGCCAGGCTGCGACGAGGTGTTACCTCCGATTCGACCAATGGGGGCCGACGATGATGACGTGATGAACCTCAGCGCCTGCCTGAGCTGGCCCCTGCTTTGGCCGAAGAGCCAGATTCGTTTGGGGGCGGGGGACACCACCCCAAAGACAACACCGCCAGTCGTGCCGGCGCCAAGTCGGCCCCATGGCAAGACCGCCGCAACGGTGCCGGACATCCCTATGCCACTGGATCCGAACATGCATATGGCACAGGATCAGAACGACGACAACGACGATACATTTGCCAACGTCGATCAGTACTTTGCCGATCATGGGGATGGTGGCGACTTCATGGGGCCTCCTTCTCAAGAACCCAACCCAACAAAAGACATGTGCGATCTAGCTGGTACCGCGGAGAAGCCAAGTTGCAACAGGCGTCGTCTGCTGTTCAGCTCTCAGGAGACGCCTCCAGCTGCCGACTTCACCGAGCCTCAGATAGGCGAGGTGCCAAATATGATCAGCCCCAACACACTCAAGAAAGCGGTCTGTGAGCAGAACTCGGTCCCATTACAGGAGATCAAGAAGAAGGCACGCAAAAGAAAGACTAACAAGGGTGCGGGCCAGCCGGCACCGAGTACGATCCGTGCTCAGGACGGGCCACCTTCAACTGCGGATATCTCGAGGAGGGTGCATGTGGAGGGTAGGGCGATGCTACCGAGAAATATGCTCGATGCTGCAACCGGTGCTATGCGGAGTCTGCATGACAGTGTGCTTTCTTTGGAGAAGCGGCGTCTCCGAGAGAAGGATGTGGCATACCCGGTTTTCGCGGCCAAGGTGCCAGAGGGCAAGGGCTTTGTGGATAACTCCATCGGGGGTACGATCGTCCTGCGGTTTGATGACATCCACGCTATGTTGAACCTTCATCCGCTGCACTACACCTTCGTTCGGCTATTTTCGCTGAGTATGGAGATGCGGATCATTCGCGACAAGACCCCGGACATCGTGATAGTCGACCCCTTCTACATGCGTGCCAAGATCTTGGGCAGCGCTGGGGACCGGCAAGTCGCGAGTTTTTACCTCGAAGGCGTCATTCTGGCAAACCAAGATAAGGACAACTTCCTCGTGCCTTACTTTCCCGAGTAAGTCCTCCCCTCAACCGCCCCGTAACATATGAATTCTTAGATTTCGATCGTTTTTCTTTTAACATTCCGTGTTTTCTGCAGTGACACACATTGCACGCTCATCCTCCTAAGCCCCAAATATTCCATGGCCACGTATTTCGACCCGGACCGTCAGTCGAACGTAGACTACACAAATATCAAGAAGGTTCTTGATGATGTTCTCCCCGGCTACGTCAAATCTGGAGGCACCTTCACCAGGCCTATTCGTAAGTACGGCAAGCACGTGTTCTCCCACAACACGACGTTCTGCTGCATCAAGCAGCCGCCTGGCGGTCAGAAGGGTGCCTACTACGCCATCCATCACATGCGGGCGATCGTGCGGGACCATAATCACCTTCTCCTACCAAATAATCTCAAAGATTGGGCCGCAAGCTTGGGGGCAATCCAGGACGCGGACATCAGACAAGAATTCTTTCGCATCCAGTCGGAGTTTGCGGAAATCATCCATCAAGATGTCCTTCATACCTCGGGGCAGTTCTACCTCAGAAATCAACTGTCCAACAGTGACATCGACACAATCCTACAAATGCAGGCTGACAACGCCCGTTGTTTCATGACTCCCACGATAGACGGCGGCTTCATCCACGCTCCGGTCCCTTGAGTCGAGTCGAAAGCAGTGATGCTGTGTCTAGTTCTGAAACATCGATTGGCTCATGCTGTAATTAAACTTTGATGAACTTGTAGTATGTCTCTTTGGTTTCGAGAGTCCTTCAACTTAGATGTAATCGATGCTATTAATGTCTTGCTTTTCTCTTCCGATCGTTCTGTTGCATACTTATATATTGCTTATGTATTGTCTGTGAATTGGTACTAACGTTTCGTTTGGCTACTGCATAGCGATGCCGTGGTATGTCGTGTACAAGGGTAAGGTTCCCGGAGTCTACGACGACTGGGAGGAGTGTCGGAGACAGGTTCACCGATTCAGTGGTAACAGTTACAAAGGGTACGCCACTAGGGTCGAGGCCGAATCTAGATACGCCCGCTATCTAGCGGGAGAGGGGAGGGAGCGTTGGAGGAACCGGATGAAGACGAGTTTCATCGTGATGATGCTCATCGTGATGACCGCAGCTCTCTTCTATGTGATGGTAGTTTAGATGATCGATATCGACTTGTAATGTGAAGACAAACTCGCGGTCTCGAGACTTGTAATATAATGATTCATACTTATACATTTTGTTCGGTCTTTTCAATTCGGAGACTAATATGATGAATTGTATTCGGAGACTAAAATGATGAATTGTATTCAGAGACTAATCTTTTATTGTATTCGATGAATGTGTTGTTGATGTGTGCTGTCTATATTTTGTCCAATTATACATTTTGTAACTTGTGCAAAAAACAGAAAATTAAAAAAAAACCTAATATTCATACTAATGGCGCATCACATCATAGTGCGCCATTAGTATGCCAAAGGATACTAATGGCGCATCACTAAACCGTGCGCCATTAGTATGCCGAAGTTACTAATGGCGCATCCATCTGTAGTGCGCCATTAGTATGCCAAAGCACCTAGGTATACATGGCCCCCTGGGAGGCATACTAATGGCGCACTGTTGTATATACTAATGGCGCATCTGGGGTGCGCCATTAGTATACCAGATACTAATGGCGCACCAGTGGTGCGCCATTAGTAAAATATACTAATGGCGTGCTACTAATGGCGCACCACTGATGCGCCATTAATGGCCAGATTAGGTGCGCCATTAGTAGGCCTTTTTCCAGTAGTGGGGCCACTTAACCTGTGACATAGCCTACTTCAGGCCGTCGCTGTCGATGACCTCGATGTCGTAGCCGGCGGACGAGACATGCCCTCATACTCTAGCCCGCTGCTTGAGTGCCTGCCGCCAGTAATGGTCGTCAGCTTCCTCGGCGACGTCGGGCAAAGAGACCGCTATACACCTCTTTTGGGCTAGTCGCTCCTCGAGCTCCACGGGAAGCGTAGCCGGGCTTAGGCTATGATGCTCTGGAGTGGGGGACGGGGATCTGTGGGAAAGGGGGCATTTGGCAGGCGTCATCTAAGAAACTCAGGGCGGCCTGGGTATGAGATCGGTGGGTAAGCTGCACGGGCAAACCGGCAGATGTTGGCAATGGAGGCCTTGCGGTGGTGGCGGCAGCGGCGGCGGGGACCTTGCTAGGGTTTCGAGCGAGGGAGGGGGTGTGTGTGTGTGCGCGCGCGCACGCCCGAGGAGGTTTTGGTGTGTGTGTGTGTGTGTGGAGGGGGGGCGCGGGGTGTTTGAGGAAATGACGCGGGTACTGAAAATTTTACTACGCAGGAGTGAAATGCCGGGCTATTGAAAATTTTGATGATAGTGCATCGCACACGGTACGGAGATAACAACCGTGTGTTATGAAACAGAAAAACCCTTGAGGCGGGCAGATATTTTCTAGGGATGCTGGCGGGATTGGTAACAAGAAACATCGCATGGTCCGGAGATAACAACCCTATGTTACGAAACAGAAAAACCCTCGAGGCGGGCAGATATTTTCTAGGGATGCAGGGAGGATTGGGAACAAGAAACATCGCACACGGTCCAGAGATAACAACCGTGTGTTATGAAACAGAAAACCCCTCAAGGCGGGCAGATATTTTTGAGAGGGGGAGCCTCGAGGAGCCCAATGTACTGTGCGGATGTGTGCGTCACAGGTGCACCGGCGTGGCACATGGTTAGTTTGAGTGAACCGTGTCTGTTGCGTCATCCGACTTGTCTAGTGTTCATAAATTTGGCGAAAAATGACGCGGGAGAGGGTCAGAACACGAACACACTTGCATGGGGACCAAATTTATGTATCAAAAGGGTGGTTTGATTTCAAATACCGAATGCAACTTCGATGTGGCACCTCTCTCGCAAAGTGCACGGTATTGCTTGCCCCCACCCCCCTTCGTGTCGGCACGAAGGGAATCCTAAGCTATGAATGCATGCCCCTCCCCCCAACCAAGGTTCACCTAGCAAAGTGCCAAGTAGCTAGCAGCGCCCCTCGTCCCTCGGGTCGGCATGAAGGGAATTCTAAGCTATGAATGCATGCCCCCCCCAACCGAGGGTCATTCACCTAGCAAAGTGCGAAGTAGCTAGCAGTCCCCC
>NC_057814.1:289149723-289156513 GCF_018294505.1 Triticum aestivum | reverse complement strand
GTTCACCTAGCAAAGTGTGAAGTAGCAACCCCCCCCCCACACACACACACTTTCAGTCGGCGGGTCAGAGAGGCATATATCTCACCAAGATGGATCGTAAAATGGACCAAGATTAATCCACCTTGGTCGTACAACCTCTCTCTTGTTGTTGGTCAAAGTGATGGTCGTCCATGCGACCCCGGAGATGGGCTAGCTCGCCAATAATCACGCAAGTATAGCTAGTCCCCGAAGACAACCACTGCATGCGTGTGGCCCAAACATATGTATGGAGAGGTGTGTTTTTGAGTAAGAATGGAACAACTTTGATGTGGCACCGTGATTCGAACTAGAAATCCACACACTGAGTGAGGGTTAGGTTGACGATGCATATGTATGTTACACCACACTTCAAGCCAACAACGGGGATTCATGCATGCATGCGTGCATAGTATATACGCTCAAACTTAATTAGGTCTGAATCTCACTATGACCTATACTACGATAACACGAACCAAATGAAGAATCTGCCATGGTAACCTATCTTGTTGTTGGTCAAGGTGATCATGGATGTCCACACGGGCCCACGAATATATAGGCTTGTCACCGATAACCACGCGAGGGAGTGTATCGTTTGAAGGCAACCACTACATGCATATGGATGGAGGTGATGCGTGCATGCATGTTTGAATACACAATAGTGATGTGGCACGTGTGTCAAAAATCGTACACTAGCTCCCCACACAGAGCGAGATCGGTTCATGATGTGTCGTTGTACTAGCCACTTCGACTCGATGGGAGGGATTCATGCGTACACATGCATGTGTGTGTGCTCAAACTGTATCATGCATGTCATCCCAGAGCAAAAATTATAATCCCCTCCTAAGTCAAATTAACCTCTCTTGTTGTCAGGCAAAAAGTAGTAATGGACCAAGCGGGCCCATAGATGGAAAGCATCGATATCGCTGATAACCGCTTAAGTGGGTGCGAGAGGATAACCACCACCGCTTTGCATGTGGGCCAAACATATATATGTTGAATACCCAAAATGCACAACTTTGATGTGCCACATACCTCAAAAACCGTAAACCATGCACCCACACAGAGTGAGGTTCATATCAAGCGTACTACATATGATGGTCCCCTTCCTCCCTCTTCACCGCATACTATATGCTCCTGCCGTAATATATGTACAACCCAAAAGAATCCTCATCGATGGTGAAATTAATTAACCTCTCCCAATGTAAGTCAAAGTGATGCATGAATGCATCGACGATGGCCTCGTGGGCCCACAAATGGAAGTGTCACACGTGAGTGTCCTAGCTAGGATATGCATGTGGCCCAAAAAGGTGTTGTGTGATGTTTGAATAACCAATTTCACAATTTTGATGTGGCACGTGCCTCGATAACCAAAAAGTCCCGACACTGAGTGAGGTGTACTTGTTCACGGACGCGTACGTATAGTATATATGCTAGTCCCCTCCCACCTCTTCGACGCGTACTATATACCACCATAACACAAACAAAAAAGATTCTACCTTGCTGGTCAAATTAACCTCACTGTCGGCTGTTCGTCAAAGTGATGGACGACGACCTCGCGGGCCCACAGAAAGCGTCACACGCGAATATCGAGTGTCGTGTAGGACAACCGTCGACTGCATGTGGCCAAAACATTTATGTATGAAAGGGTTGTGTAATGTTTTAAATAACGATTTCACGACTCTGATGTGGCACCGGCCTGCCTAACAAAACGGCCAATCCACACGGTGGCTCACAACTCGTAGTGTACTGCGAGCCACCCACAACCCCCAGACGCACATACCCCCACACACACCACGAATCCACCGCAACTACGATGCATGTTAAATTAATTATCTCGCGGTGAACATACATGTTACCAAAGGAGGGAAGTTTTAATTTCAAAAAAATCGCAGAGATCGTTAAGACGTTTTAGTACATTGATTGATTTTCTATGGGTATAATGTGCAAAAATCAAATTTGAGCTACATGCACACGCGACAGTGCACCTAAATGGATTGCAAAAACACATGTGTCTCACTGGGTGCATGTTTACTCCTCGTGCAAGAAATTTCAAACATTGAGACACTACTAGGAAAAGGGCTATAGATGGAATGGCCACTAATCGCGCACCAGACATGTGGTGCGCCATTGCTATATAGCAGTGGCGCACCATGTGCTGGTGCGCCATTAGTGTGAAAGACACTAATGGCGCACCAGCCACAGGGTGTGCCATTAGTAACAATTTTTTATAATTATTCCAAACATACTAATGGCGCACCAGGGCACAGTGCACCATTACTAGTTCTAACTAGTAATGGCGCACCAGCCACATAGTGCGCCACTACTATATTTTTTTCATTTTTTATTTTTTTGCAAAACTACTAATGGCGCACCAGGGAATGGTGCGCCATTACTAGTTTAAACTAGTAATGGCGCACTGTTACCTGGTGCGCCATTAGTGTTTTTTTTGCAAAACTACTAATGGCGCACTGCCAGCAGGTGCGCCATTAGTAACTAGGGTTACTAATGGCGCATTAGGTGGTGGTGCGCCATTAGTAACCTGGGACGAGCTAGATATTTTGGACAGCCACACCTACCCACTCACTTTCCCACTTCATTCTCTCCAGCTCCTCCTCCAAGCTTGTCTCGGCTGCCTCCTCCTCCTCACCTCATTTGCACCATAAATTCATCCAAATTAAGTGGTTAAATTACCTTTTTTTTGATAGGTAAGTAAGGGGGAAGCTATCTTTATGTTGTTCTCCCTCTCGAACAACGTGCACATGCACTTTTTATGGCCTAGCTAGATCTATGTATGTTTGTGGTGTTGCATATGTGTGTGGTGTTGCATATATGTTTGTGTTTGCAGGTACCGGTATTTGAAATGCGATAGTTGCCAATATTTTGCCGGAATGTTGATTCATTTCCGTTTCGGCGAGAATTTTGGCACTATGCATTCTTTTTGGTCCTACTTTTAGGGAAAGTCATGCCAAATTTTTTCTTGGTTCTAAAATATCGTTTTCCTCTACCCCGCAGGCGACCATGGTCCGCACGATGACCGAAGGCATCGTGAATAGGTTTTTGAGCTCCGCGAAGGCCGAGATGCTTGAAAAGAACGAGACGGAGATAAGATGTCCGTGTCGAAGATGCAAGCTGAAGAGCCTTATTGCGGACCCGGATTTCGGGCAGGTGCGGGACCACCTGCTCTTGCGTGGTTTGATGGATGGCTATCGGTGGCAAGGTGATGAAGATGACTATGAAGTCGTCCATGGGGGTCGGGCAAGAAATGAGGATGGGCAGCAAGACAACCACCGCGGCTCGGGCGGGCGAGAAGACGAAGAATCTCCAGGACATGATCACGACGGTGATGCTGTACACAGTCATCATGTAGAAGATGCCGGACATGATAATGAGGAAGATGCGGGAGCAGACGAAGGGCATGATCATGAAGATGAAGATGCCGGCGGAGCAGACGACGATGGACCATCGATGGGCTGGGTGCAGGACCCTCATATTCAAGAGCTGCTTCTCAAGCAGACGGATAACGCAAGAGCTGCCGCCCGAGAGAAAGCCAAGCTGGATCAACTGGAGATAGACGCGGTTACTCAATTGTATGAAGGATGCAGGACCGAGGATACCCGCCTGAAAGTAACGCTCATGGCTCTGGAGATGAAGGTAAAACACAAAATGACCGACGCATGCTTCGACGAGAACTTATCATTCTGGCACGAACGTCTTCCCAAGGGGAACAAGTGCCCGACCAGTTTCGAGGAGGCGAAGAAAATTGTGTGTCCTCTGGATTTACCGCACGTGAAATACCATGTGTGCATGAACAATTGCATCATTTATCGGGACGAGCACGCGGAGTCTACCATATGTCCGGTGTGCGGCGTCACTCGATACAAGAAGAGGAAGAAAGCTCCTCGAAAAGTGGTGTGGTACTTTCCGATCACTCCTCGTCTGCAGCGGTATTTCGCGGACCCTAAGGTAGCAAAGCTCCTGCGTTGGCACGCGGATAGGGAGGAGAAGAAGCGAGAAGATGACGCAAATGATCCGGAGATAAATAAAAAAGACAAGATGCTGAGTCGCCCTAAGGATGGGAGCCAGTCGCAAGCGTTGAACTTCGAATAACCAGAATTTGGGAAGGATCCAAGGAACATCGTGCTGGGCGCGAGCACCGATGGAGTCAATCCGTTTGGCAGCCAGAGAAGCACACATAGCACCTGGCCTGTGTTTGTGTGGATGTACAACCTTCCCCCCTGGTTGTGCATGAAGAGGAAGTACATTCACATGAGTATGCTAATTGAAGGGCCGGAACATCCAGGGCACGACATCAATCTGTATCTAGGGCTGCTGAAAGAGGAGCTAGACATGCTGTGGAAAACGCCAGCCAATACGTGGGACGCCGCAGAGAAAGAATATTTCCCTATGAGAGCCGCACTGCTCACAACGGTGCACGACTATCTCGGTTACGGATATCTCGCGGGGCAGGTGGTCCACGGATTTTCTGGATGCGTCAGGTGCATGGATGACACAACGTATCGCCAGCTAGATAGAGATCCCGGGTCTTCGAAAACCGTGTTCATGGGACATCGAAGGTGGCTTCGCGATGATGACCCGTCGAGGAAACGCAAGGATCTGTTCGATGGTGAAACCGAACCCCGAAGACGCCTGCGTACGAGGAGCGGCGAGGAAATAGACGAGCTGTTGAAAAATTGGAAAGATTGCCCACTGCCGGGAAAGAGGCAAAAGGCGCCAGAGCCACGAAAGAAGCGAAAGGCGCCAGAGCCACTGCTGAAGGTATGGAAAAGGAGGTCTGTTTTCTAGGACTTGCCGTACTGGAAGATCCACCGTGTGCCTCACAGCCTTGATGTCATGCATATCACGAAGAACGTGTGCGAGAGTCTGCTTGGTACCCTGCTCAACATGCCAGAGAGGACCAAAGATGGGCCCAAAGCAAGGGCAGACTTGAAATCAATGGGCATCAGGGAGGAGCTTCACGCTAATGATGATGATGATGATGAGGCGAAGCAGGACACGGAAAGTCGTTGCAAAGGCAAAAAGGCCAAGAAGACCGAAAATGACTTCCCTCCCGCGTGCTTCACTCTAAGTCAGGATGAGATCGATCAGTTTTTCACCTGCCTCGTAGGAGTAAAACTTCCTTACGGTTACGCGGGGAAGATAAGCAGATACCTAGACTCAGCGAAGTAGAAGTTCAGCGGGATGAAGTCTCACGACTGTCACATGCTGATGACGCAGATACTTCCAGTTGCAATCCGTGGGATCATGGACGCGCACGTCCGTGAAACGCTATTTGGCCTATGCAACTTTTTTGACGTCATCTCTCGGAAGTCGGGTGGAGTGAGGCAACTCAGAAGGCTACAGGAAGAGATCGTGGTGATACTATGCGAGCTTGAGATGTACTTCCCGCCCGCATTCTTCGACGTTATGGTGCATCTGCTGGTCCATATCGTGGAGGATATCATCCAACTCAGGCCGACGTTCCTGCACAGCATGATGCCGTTCGAAAGGATGAATGGTGTCATCAAAGGATACGTTCGCAACATGTCACGTCCAGAGGGAAGCATAGCCAGGGGCTTTCTGACCGAAGAGTGCATCTCCTACTGCACGAATTATCTAGGCATCGAGAACCCCGTTGGTCTGCCCGTCAATAGGCACCTCGGCAGGCTCGCTGGATGGGGTCACCATGAGGGTTGCCGTGAAATGCATGTCGACTTCGATGGTCGACTCGCCGACTTTGAAAGAGCAAACCTAGTCGCGCTACAACACATAGATGTGGTCGATCCTTGGGTGGTAGAGCACAAAACGTTTATTGAGAAGACGTACAATCACCGAGGCCAACAGAGGACGGACGGAGATATAATCAAAGAGCACAACTCATGTTTCACGCGTTGGTTCAAGCATGAGTACAACTCATATTCGCCTTGTCACAGGGCGCCGAGCACAACCTGATGACGTATGAGGCGTACGATATCAACGGCTACACATTCTACACCGAGGACAAGGACATGAAGAGTGATGGTTATCAGAACTCCGAGGTAACGATGGAATCCTACACCGGTAACGACAAGGACAGATACTACGGAAGGATCGAGGAGATCTGGGAGCTGAGCTACGCTGGAGAGAAGGTCCCGATGTTCCATGTCAGATGGGCCAAGAGCGTCATAAAAGAAGACCGGTATTTCACCACCATGGTTATACCCGAAGCCAAATCCAAGACCGCAGGCGCGAACGTCACCGGGAAAAATGAGCCATGGGTACTGGCTTCCCAAGTGGACCAATGCTTCTTCATTACCGACCCGTCAAAGCCCAGTCGTGTTGTCGTGAGGAGAGGCAAAAGGGAGATCATCGGAATGGATGGAGTTGCCAATGAGCAAGACTTCGACAAGTACGGCGACCCGAAGATGGAACATGATGACGACGATGAAGTATCAGCATACACCACAAGAAGAAGCAGGACCACCCTACCTAAAGGACGTCCGTTCAAGAGAAGAACTCAATTTACGAAAAATTAGGGCAAGAAGATTGTGAACAGATAGCTAGCTAAGATCGATTGTATTTAAATTGTAGCCTTCATTTCTCGATTGTATTTCATGGGCACTTTTTGAACTCATGAATATTTTTAAATTTCATGGACACTCGATCTTGATCCCCCTCCATCTCGATCGCTATCCCACCTCGCCAGATCCGGTCCCCCTCACCGCCGAGCACCCCCCGCACCCTCTACCCCGCTCCACCGGTCACCGTTGGCGACCCCCCGCACCCTCCCCCGCTC